>NC_047679.1:90839082-91030433 GCF_011762505.2 Arvicanthis niloticus | reverse complement strand
TATAGCAACTGCCTACATAAAACTTACATTGTATTATGTTCTATAAGTAATCTAGAGATGGCTGAAATGTACATAACAAATGTATAATTCCTATCCAACTACAATGCCATTTTCTATCAGGACTTGAATATCTGTCAGTTGTGTGTGAGTTGCTAGACCCAATCTCCAGTAGACCATGAAGGACAAGGGTGTGTTTTAAAATGTTCAATCCATTGTGAAAGGTATTAGGTTTGGTGTGGGTCAGAGAAGACCAGGAATTAGAAGACAAGAGGAGAAGTAGCTGCGGTTGCAACAGGAAGGGGAAAAAGAGTCTCAGTTCAAACATTTGTTACTTGTGTCTATGTAGCCTAAAGGTAATGTCAAGCAAGTGGTCTGAACCTCACTGAGGACTCTAGCCATGAGTTTAGAAGTTGGGAGTTCTTAGCGTGTATATGATATGGTTACAAGGAAAAAAATGATTGTAAAGCTGTAGTTTACAAACAAGTAAAGTGACTTTTACAAGATCTGCTCAGCTATGATAAATGAGTAAAAAGAATGATTACTCTACATCTTAGAAATTCCAAGCACATAAAAATTAGTGAGTATATAACCAAGCAGTGGTGGTACATGCCTTTATCCTAGCACTCAGGAGGCAGGGGCAGTTGAATCTCTTGAGTTCCAAGCCAGCCTGGTCTACAGAGTGAATTTCAGGACAGCCAAGGCTATACAGCGAAACCCTGTTTCAGTGAATAAAAATAGCTATGTGGAATTTACTAGCCATATAACTACCCATTATATCTTGACATTAATCCACTAGGGAAGGATTATTAGCCTGTGTCTTAGTCTATTTTGTGTTTCTATAACAGACTACCCATTTCTGGATAATATATAAATACAAAATGTTGAACTTGGTATAACATCAGTGTCTGAATGTATCAAGACATGGTGGAGAAGCAGAAAACGAATTGGGTTTGTATCGAAAATTCATGTATATATGAAGGACACAAGAGAGCAACTATTGTTCTTTTCTGACAACCTGCTCTTTCTTGGGAGCTAGTCTGGTTTCGAAAGATCTGACATAGTCCTTTGAAACAGCATTCATCCATTTATATGGGTGGATCTCCCATTACCTACTAAGCCTACTCTTACAGATCCCATTACCTCAACACTGACCCAGAGGACCACATTTCTAGCACATAATTCTCTAGGGGCAAAACCATATCTAGAACAGCCTTATTGTTTGTATGGTCTTGTGCATACTGTCATAACCACTGTAAATTCTTGTTATTCAGTCTCTCCTTTTTGTATTCTCAGACACTACAGTCTTCTCACCTACCCCTTTTCACATTGTTCCCTAAACATTGAGAGTAGGGGTTATAGCTGAGCATTCTGAAAGTTCTTATTCAGTATAAGAGGAGATGGATATAAAGTGTCATCCCTAACCAAGGAGCTACTGGCAATTAATAGCTGATAAGAGTTGGGGAGTCATTTATCTTTAAGGTTGTTGCCATTGCTAGGTAGATCATGTTCCTATGAATGGCTACATATCTGTGAATATATGGGAGGCCCAAATTGCACTTTATAGATGAAGAAAAAAGATTGTACAACGTTGGGTGAGTAGGGAAGGAGGTATGGATCAGGAGAGGGTTGGAGGTGGTGAATATTATAAAAACTCATTGCACAAAATTTCAAGGAAATAATAGAAATTGATTAACTTGCATTAATTGTATAAAATAATTACTTTTATTGTGACATTGTGTGTGTGTGTGTCTGTGTGTGTGTGTGTGTGTGTGTGTGTGTGTGTGCAATATAGCAGGACTTTGGATCCCAGGATCCCTTAAAGTTAGAGTTACAGGCAGTTGTGAGGGAATACTTTGGTCCTCTTGAAGAGTAGCCAGTACTCTTGAGTGCTGAGCCATCTCCCCGTTCCTGTAGTGTACTTTAGAAGCTTCATTTTTACAGAAATTGAAAACAAGGTTAAGAGAGACTGATTAACTTGCTGAAAGTTATTTATCTGGTGGAGGGGCAGAGCTGTGGTTCTAGTCCTGTGAGTATTTCCCATAGAGAACCACATTCAATCGACATTTCTGCAATGATTGACATGTTTTCTGTCTTGCTAACTACCTCATTTTCTTGAACAATAAAAATCTGGTTGGTGGGATACAGGGTTGAATTATTCATTTAATTTTATTAAATAAAAGATTAATTTCCTTAATGTAGTTTATGTTTATTAATTTAAATGTGAAGACACCAATGTGACAGATAGCTATCATGTTGGAAGGCATAACTTGGGAATCTCTGGTCTTAACTTCAATGTTCCTATGGAAAGGAGGTTGTTACGCAGACTCGGAATGAGATGCTGGGAAGAAATAAGGAAGAGAGAGAGAGAGAGAGAGAGAGAGATGAGAGAGAGAGAGAGAGAGAGAGAGAGAGCTCAGGATTTAATTTCAAGTACCCATATAATAGGATACAACCATCTGTAATGTCAGTCTCGGGATATCTGATGCCCTCTTCTGGCTTCCCTGGGCACCAAACATGCATGTGGTACCCTGACACATAGACAAACATTCATATAAGTAAAATATCATTAAAAAAAAAAAGAATTAAGAAATTGAAGCCATAGAAGAGAGATGGTGAAGTATGCCAAAAGAGTGGGCTTATTTTTGTTTATTGCTGTTGAAAGTTTCTAGTCAGAGACAGTGTGACAATGGCAACCTATCAGAACATTTGTAGAAACACAGCTGTTGGACACAATAAGGAAAATGAAGACGCTATGTATAGACACCTCTTTGAAAATATTTTGTTGTCTGGCTGCATTTGTGCTCAGTGGTAGTGCTCTTGCACATGGATTTGATTCCTACTACTGTAAAATAAACTCAAATTTTCTGTTTAAAAGTTCATTTTTAAAAATGGACAAATTACTCCTATGGAGGAAAATTGAGAAATCTGAGTAGCAGCTGCGGTGACAGGATAAAAAGTTTTCTAGAATGGTGAAATGCTAGAACATTGGTGGGAATGATCATATATTACAGAGAGTATGGTACATGAGCAATAAAGAAGGCTTTTTCTTTTAGTATAGTATAAAGAAATCCAGATAAGAGCCTTGAATACTGAACTTAACTAATACACAGTTTAGTTTTGTTGAAATTTTCAAGATCCTCTCAAATTCAGAACTACAAATTTCTCATGCTCAATGCCCACAGGCAGAGACACACAAGTAGTTCCTAGTAAGAAGTTAAAGAATCTAAATATTTCAAACATAACATGGCTCATATTAATGAAAAGACTGATATCAGAACACTTAGGGAAGTTATATAGTGCCTTGAGATGACGTATATCCCCACAGTCTCATACTCCAAATGAATACAAAACATTGGCTTATACAAACAATAGGATTTACAATGGAGTTCAAAGATGACTTGAGGTGTAAAACAACTTTGATGTATGATTTTACTATTTATTACAGAAGAAAGCAAATTTGTATACTAATGAAATGATGTGCTTGCTTTAACATAAAAATTAAATATTGGCTGAACATTGAGTAGGAAAGAATTTATAGCATCTTCCATATTTTTCATTTGATTGGTATTTTGCTTTTTTTTATTGGATATTTTATTTACATTTCAGATGTTATCCCCCTACCCCAATCTCACCCCACCTAGGAACTCCCTATCCCATCCCCCCTCCTCCTGTTTCTATGAGGATGTGCCCCACCTACTCCCCCACCCCCACTTCAAATTCCCCCCCCCCCCCTGGGGACGTCCAGCCTTCATGGGACCAAAGATCTCCTTTCTCACCTATGCCCTACAAGGCCATCCTCCCCTACATATACAGCTGGAGTCATGGGTCCCCTCCTTATGTGCTCCCAGGCTGGTGGTTTAGACCCTGGGAGCTCTGGTTGGTTGGTATTGTTGCTCTCCTCATGGGGCTGCAAACCCTTTCAGCTCCTTCAGCTTCTTCTCTCTAACATCTCCATTGGGAAACCCTTGATCAGATCAGTGGTTAGCTGTGAGCATCTGCCTCTGAATGTGTCAGACTCTGGCAGACCTCTAAGGAGATAGCTATACCAGGCTCTTGTCAGCATCAGTGTCTACCTTTGGTGACTGCACATGGGATGAATACCCAGGTGGAACTGTCTCCAGACGGCCCCTCCTTCAGTTTCTGCCCCATTCTTTGTCTCCATATTTGCTCCCATGAGTATTTTGTTACTCTTTCTAAGAAGGACCGAAGCACCCACACTTGATCTTCCTTCTTCATGAGCTTCATGTGGTCTGTGAGTTGAATCTTGGGCATTTCAAGCTTCTGGGCTAATATCCAATTATCAGTGAGTGAATACCATGTGTGTTCTTTTGTGATTGCGTTACCTCACTTAGGATGATATTTTCTAGTTCCATCCATTTTCCAAAGAATTTCTCGGTTTCATCATTTTTAATAGCGGTGTAATACTCCATTGTGTAAATGTACCACATTTTCTGTATCCATTACTCTGTTGAAGGACATCTGGGTTCTTTCCAGCTTCTGGCTATTATAAATAAGGCTGCTATGAACATAGTGGAGCATATGTTCTTGTTATATGTTGGAGCATCTTCTGGGTATGTGCCCAGGAGTGGTATAGCTAGGTGGTATTTTGCTTTTGTAATTATTGGTGCTGAAAGGATAAGTCCACATAAATATGAAGCACAAACCTGTTATGGCTATTTCAAAAGATGTTGCAAATTCTGTTCTAATGCCAAGCCAAAATTTGCTGGCTTTTATGAAACTCATTCAGCAACTCAAACAGCAGTTTTTATTTTCATGTTTTCTTGCTATATTATTTATTTATTTAGCACATTTTTTTCCTACAGTATTTTATGACCAGAGTTTCCTGTCCCATGTCTCCTTCCAGGTTCTCTCCACTACCCCACCCATCTAACTCCATGCCTTTTCTTTGTTTCTTTAAACAAGAAAATCAATAAAAAATAACAAACCAGAATAAAACAAGAACAGACAAATGGAAAAAGAACAATCTCAAGAAACAATACACACGTGGACACATGCACACACACAAAACTCATAAAAAGACAAATTTGGAAACTATATTAGATAAACAAAAGACAGGGTAAAAAAAAAAGGTGTGCAAACAAAACATTATGAGAAAAAAATCTTCAAAAATACCACTGAGTTCGTTTTGTGCTGGCCATCTACTGCTGATCATGGGACCTGGTCTTAAGACTGATTTGTATACCCATTGAGGCTTCACTGGCAAAAACTGCTTAGTCCCTTGTGAGCAGTTATCAGTTGGAGTTCGATTCTGTGGTAGGGATGGGGCCTCAAGTTCAGTTGCCCTCTCAGCTCTGGGACTCCATCTGTTTGGACTTGTACTTTCCCTGTGTATAAAGGCAGCAGTTTTTAAAATCCAACTTTACTAGCACAATACAATCCAAACATATACTATTTTGATGCTTACATACTAAAGAATGACAGTAGGAGAATATTAAAAGATTGTTTTCTTTAATTAAATCACTGTTTCTGCAAGATCAGCAAACTTTGCATGTATAGTAAAATCCCTGTAATTTATAACACATGACAGTACTGAATCTAAGCCCATGTTTCAGGCTGTGTTTATTGCCATCACATGGCGTAAGGTGAGAGAATGCACAGTACTAGGTGCATCATGTTGTAAATTCAGAATCATGACTGCACTGAAGTTGCTCAATGGAGCTTGGGCAAAGTGTTGCCAAAAACACCTCCGATTCATTCTATGTTTGATTTTGAATTAATTTGTGTTCATTGTGCATTCAGAAATCATTTGCTTTTGCTAAGTTTTTCATTACCCTCCCATATTTTGTTACATGACCCCATAGAATCATGGCCAATAGCGTTAGAATCTGTGGCCTATATAACACGAAAAATAAATGCACAGGTTAGCAGTGCAGGACTTGTCATCAAATGTGAGCCACTTACTAGTTGTACAAATCTGGGCACGTTCCTTAACCTCTTAGTAGTTCACCAGTGGGGAGTGGTAATATTGATTCTTATAGGATGATCGGGGAGATAGAGGAAAGTAATCATTAGATATTAGATACAAAGCATAATGCTGCATGAATGTAATTCGTTCCTGGCAGACAATCAGCGCAGTTGTCGAGTCCTTTTGGAGGGGATGCCTCAGAGTTTCAGAATGGAGACAAAAAAGGAAGGACACATCCATCTTGGCAAAGCTGGTGATAGAGGCTAACCAAAGGTCATGTGTGTGTTTCTTGTATTTCCTTTCTCTGGGGTTTCATTTCTGTTGCTCTCTCAACATTTCCGCCCATTCTTGCTAGTTCAAAGCCTTTTTTTTCGTGACTTGGGGTCTGACCTTTGAGGGTTCAGTTTCCAGGAATTTCCTGTTACCTTTTCTTTCTGTCAGTTTTTCTTTTTTAAAAGAAAACATATTTATTTATTTATTTTATTTTTTTACTTTACATCCTGTTCATTGCTCTGTTCACAGTCACCCCCTCCTACAACCCTTCCCCTCTCCCCCCTCCCCTTCTCCTCTGAGTGGGTGGGGGCCCTGGGTATCACCCACCCTTGCACTTCAAGTCTTTGCAAGACTAGGCATTCCTCTCCCACTGAGGCCAGATAAGGCATCCCAGCTAGGAGAACATATCCCACATACAACTAACAGCTTTTGTGTGGACAGTCTGTTGTGCTCAGAGTTCAAGCAGCTTAGCAAGCATCTTTATGTCCACAGTGGGGCAGTAGAGTGCGGGCAAAGTCAGCCTGGCCAGGCTTTCAGTCTTCCTAAACTTGCTTAGGCATATCACTTCGACACTCTGAGACTGGCTTCTCGGTTTTCATGTAGAGAGCACTGAACTAGATGGGTGAATAGCCAGGTTACTAGCTCCAGTAATAAAGCCTGCCTGTAGATCTGAATCTTTTTCCACTTTCAGAAAACCAAGGGTCCTATACACCTACTTAGGTCCCTGTCATGACTTGCTCCCCATTAATCATTTAACTTCATATCTGTCTTTTTTCCTGTTCTCAAAAATTAGATTTTCAAATGGTTTTAGCATATATATATATATATATATATATATATATATGTAAAGCTGGTGATATATATATATATATATATTTATATATATATTTGTGACAGGAGAATAATATGCTAATTTGTTTAACTAGTAATCATTTTTATTACATATATATCAAAATATTTAAAATATACAGTAAAAAAGCAATGTACTTAGGATAATCACCTTATAAACAAGGATAGTTTGAGGATCACGGCTGGTAGCTGTCTGGGAGAAAAAATGGATTTAAGCGAAGGGCATTGCACAGAGCCATTTTCCTTTGGGGTAGCAGTAGCTGGAATCTTGACAGTCAGTCCCAGGAAATTCAGGGCTCAAATATGGCTAAAAATCACATATTTGTCTACATGAACAACAGAGATGTGGTTCCACACAGAGGTGACATTGAGCTAAGTTGGAGGAGACAGCAGGGAACCAACCAGTGGGTCATGGAACAATTTCATTCAACTGCATATGTCTGCTGCCTAACACACTTTTATGCTCTGCAATAGCTGTATCCTTATCTTACTGCCTGGCCATAGATGACCCATGTCACTTCTTTAAACCTGTTTCTCCATAGGCAATGTGAGATATCAATTACCTTCAGAAACAGTTCTGGTCATGTGTTAGAGAAGTGCACCGAAAAGCTTTCAAACAATAATCTTGCGTGTGAGGAGTTAGAAATTAGAAATCTAATCTGTTAGATCTTCTCACTGATCATCTTCTAGATTAAAAATAGTGATACATTTAACGTAATGACACTACACATCCCAGGGAACATGAAGCTATTTTTGTTTTGACTAGAAGAAATAACAATGGTGTTTTTATAAACAGTTCTCCTTTTCCTGAAATAGTCCACGTGAGAAAGGGTGTTCAACCCTGAATTAGTTGCTTCTTATTGTTCCAGTTCCACCGTCCCAGAGGAAGAGAAGGCTCTTACAAAGTCCTCAAGGGCAACTCCACTGCATGGCCTTATTTCCTCTTGTCTTGCTGAGGGCTTCGGGCTTCCCAGGCTCAGGAACAGAAATAGAAATCTAGGCGCTAGGTGTCTATCCACCATCCAACCACACGATGGCAGTAAAGCAAGGCAAATTCTGGTTTAGCACTTCTGTTCTTTAAGTTATAGAACATGAATCACAATTTCTTTGCTTCCATTTCCTCTCCTGGAGTTGCTGCTGTAAGTGTCAGTGCCAATTTCTGCTTCCTCTTTCACCCCTATTGTGTATTAGTCCTTTCCCTTATCCTATAAAATGGTTTTGGATCTTAAGCTTTTGTTTAAAAGCAGACTCTCAGAATTTATTTTTAAGAACAGATGTTAACAGTGTAGCATCCAAGTCACAAGGCTTGATCAGTGAGGGTGGCGTGAGATACTGTAGAAAATGTGTTCAGCTCAGGGCCCACGCCCTGTAAATGTGAATGGCAACTGCTATTATTATGACTGTTGTTGGTAAAGGTCAGACTAACCCAGAGGCTGGATAATAAAGTGAAACTGGTTGCAAAGAAGCAAAGCAAGCAACTGCCACAATCCTAGGAGCAATTCCCTGATGAAGTTGGGGTTACAGGGGGGAAAGGGTATGTTAGAGCTACGTCATATGGTTTCCTTCAAATGATAGTCACTAAACCTCATCTAAGTGAATTGTAAGAAATGGTAAGAAAGATAAAAATGTGTTTCTCAAGTGAACGCCCTTAGCATAACATCAAGCACAGGAAAATTCTAAAGAAACTGTAGATTTTTTTTCCCACATTTTTCTTTAATGAGATCCATTGGGCTGGGCTTGAGAATCTACTGGACTCTTCCCCATCCAGAGATATGGATGCAAGGGATCTGTAGGGAAGCCTAGAACTCTGCATCCTAAGTTCTTTCAGGTATTTGTAGAGACTTGGACTGGGAGAAAAGTACTTATGCTAGACTGTGCACTGATTTTTTTTTGTTTGTTTAATGTGCCACTGTATTCACCTCCTTAGCTGTACTGTAAAGTGAGTAGCCACCTTTATTTTTTCCAAGATGAAGAGTTGCTCAAAAACGGCTAAATGTCTTGCCCCTGGGGATCCAGTTTGGAAGGGGCAGGATATACTTTCAGATTCAGTTCCCTGTAACTGTCATGTCAGGCTCTGCTCCCCATATTGTATTGACTCTACAGGTCCCAAGGTGAATAATCCCATGCACTATATATACTTCTTGACTAAGTGGAGGAACTTTGAAAGACACTTCATCTCCCTGTTAATTCCTTCTCGTAGAATAATATTCCTGCCTATAGCTACAACCTGACGAGTGACTAAAACTCAGGAAACAGGATTGGTTGGGAGAGTAAGTAGAAGAGGTATGTTGTAAGTTGTGAAGGACTAGTAAGCTTATATTGGATGGTATAATTTGGGGAATTTGTTATTACTGAGGTATTTGGGGCTTATTATATGCCTCTATGACAGGTATCTGTTAGGCGCTGGAGTCTAGATAGAAGCAGCAAATGCTTCAAGCTGGCATTGCCAGTACAAGTCTCAGTAAATTATTTGAATGAGATTCACTCAGTCCTAAGTTCTGGGGTAACTTAAGTTTCCGAGACTGTGCCTGTAGGATTTTTTTTTTTTAAAAGAATATATCAAATAGAGATAATACTCATTATTCTATCTTGGATATTCACTATAAAGTATTGAATAAATCAGTATAAAATGCAGAGTTCAAAGAGATTGTAGTTTGTTTCAGGAGGTTAAACTGTACAGCTATATAATAAATAACATGATGATGTTAATCCAGTGTATGACACCAGCAGCTGTACACGTGCTAATGCTAAGGCACTAGGCAAGCACTAGACTCTTAGTGCTCTTCTCTTAATTTATACTTTACTTTGGGTTACTAGAGTCATCTCTTGCTTTCCACCCCTCCATCTCATTATTCCTCTTCCTCTTTTTTCCTGTCTTTAGATTGCTAGATTACATACAGGTCCCTTGATATCTCCCACTCTTAGGTTAAAGTAATATTTACGAAATGCAAATCCGATGCCATTCCGCCTTAGCAAGTGTAATTCTCCATTATTTTCAGGATGGAGTCCAGACTCCACAACAAGTCCTGCAGGGACCACAGCCAGGATTTCCATTCACATCCTCTTCTCTTGCTTGGTTATACTGAAACCCCAAGTTATTCCCCATTGCCTCAAGTTTGCAGCTGTCACTGTATTTCATAAGATGGCCTCTTTTCACTTCCTTGCCTGGTTAACTACTGATTTTTCTTCAATCGAAATCGATTTCCATCTGCATCCTTGTATGACTTGGCATCATAGCATTTGCCATATTAGTGTGAACATTTCCTTCCTTTCTTTTGATCTTACCTATGAGAGAATGGCCTGTTTAAAGACCTTACCACAGTGCCAGGCATGTAGAAGTATTTGATCAATATTAATGACTTCTGTTTCAGTTACTGGCTTAGTGCTGAGAAAGTTCAACTCGATGCAAGCAGAGGGCCATTGAGTAGATATGAGAGGAGAGGGACCAATTGCTTAGAAGCCAAGTGTCCTAGAGAGCTCATGCTGAATGAAAGCGGCTGAATATTTGCTTAGCTGGTTTTTGACTTCTCTCCTTAGGGAGCATGTCCAAAGCTATTCTAAGACGCTGCTCTAGGTAGAATTAATGAGCTGTACAAAGGGCAACATGATGATATGGGCAATTTTTAAGGGTCCAGGAGGTCAGTCTGGAGAAAGGCAGAGAAACGCAGTTTAAATTGGTCTGAGGCCTGCTTCCCCCCACTGAAGCAAAAGATGAGCAGAGACAGCTAAAACTGATAACAATATAAGAAACCCAATAAAAAGAAGTACAAGATGCCAAGGGAGATTTCAATAGGAATCAATTTGTTTAGCTGAAATGTATGCCTGGGAGAGGAAATCAGATGAAGGAGGACATTTTTGTCATCTTGAGTATTTGGTTTCTTTGCAAGTACCATGAACTGGTTTTTCCTTCCCTTCAGAGCATTGGGTTGGCCCATGATGAATTTGCCAGCCCAGAATGTCTTACTCCTTAGCAGATCTGATTGGATCCAAGTTAGTGCTACCAGCAATAATGTGCTTACCTAAACAACTGAAATTTTCTGTTTCTTTTGTTTTGTTTTCCTTCTCTGCCAAGGTAGCTTGGCAGGCTGCTGGAGTATTCACTGGGTTCTGGGCATCCTATCTGGGCTGCTGGTGACATGCGTACCCAGCTTGGAATGTGAGTAGAAAGATGTTTTCATAGTCTTGGCTGTCTTTTTGCTGGGGGCTGTGGTTGGAGAAGTTAAGATGTTTGGCAATAGTTTTTTAAATTCATTGGCTTTGCTTTCCTTTTGAAGATTATTCATCTGTGTTTGCTCAAACCTCGTGGAGAAAGGTCTCTGCTCATTTAGCTTTGGCTCCATTGAAAATCTCCTTATGCTACTTCCCATTGAAACCCTGAAGTCTGAAATCGAAAGTCATCATGGAACAGCTGGGACCACTGGCTTCTTTATAGTCCCCCACTGTGTCTGTTGCCGTAAGAGCCAGGCCTGTCTGGCAAAAGGATAACAAATTAGAAAATGGCAAACCTTTGTCTTCCTCATCCCCGCCTTACATACCAAACAGTAGCTTGGTTCGTGATTGAGTATCATAAATGTAGATGGGCTATACCTATGGGAAGAGCAGTTAGCATTCCTGAATCGAATTTGCTTTGGAAAAATAATATCCTTAATAGGAAGGGGTCTCAGATTGAGCTCAGTTCTTCTAGCATTGTCCTCATTTACCATGGTCCTGTTGCTCTAACCCTCTTATGTTTCCCTCCTTTGCCCACTTTACTCTTACTATTGTTTGATCCCTTTCTAGTCTTTCTCACTTGCTACTCCATTAATTTTTATGGGAAGTCTACATATCTCTGTAGGGTGAGTCCTTTCCTTAGGATAAATACCAACAGCCCATTTTGACATGGGAAATACTATTAAAGCTACCTGAGTTGGCTCACAAACAACATTCTCTGACTCCTCCCTTTATCCTGAAGGTGAGGTGATGAAGATACCTACGTTTTCATCATATACCTACCTCTCCATTTTTGGTTCCTCTTTCTTCAATTTCCCACTCCTTTAATAGCAAATGGGCCAAATAGATGTCCGTATTGTTCTCTGTGTTCCACCTGAAACCCTTCCTCAATACTCTGATGCCAAGAACCCTTACAGTTTGGATTTCATTGTTTTTTTGTTTTGTTGCTGTTGTTGTTTTGAAATTTGAGACAAGGTCTCACTATATAGCTTTGGCTGACCTGTAACTTACTATGTAGATCAGGCTGGCCTCAAACTCAGAGAGTTCCACCTGCCTCTGCCTCATAAGGGTTGGGATTAAAGTTGTGGGTCACCACACTGAGCTGGATTTCTTCTTTGTAAAAATAAATAATACAGATTCCTCTTTGTATTTCTGAATTATTTACATTCTCCAAACAGTTTTACACCTTCTTGTCCTATTCTGGAGCTTCAAGCTCCCATACAGCCTTATCCTTCCGGCTAGCCTCTCTCATAACATACCAATATCCAGGGCTCCTTATGACTGATGCTGGGTCACAATCATGATTTTTCCTAGAGTAGTCTGTAAATGGATTTTAATATACTCTACTAATTATTAATATGACTCAGCCAGGCCCTAATAATGGAGGTAGAATCCTATGGATTATTTAATCAGCTCTTACAATATTACTGGGGCATTACCCTTAATCAATATTTCTATTCGCTAGACTGTTATGTTAGTTCCCAGATGTGCTCACCAAATACTGGCTGTTTGAATCTAGCCCAGATTACTTCTCTCCAGGGGTCTGTTCTGGGGGTGCATTTCATTCAGGCATGGGCTCCTAGCCCATCAGGTTGAATGGAGATCTTCTGTTCTCTGTGTCTTCTTCCTCCCTAACTCTCTCCTTTATTAATCTTCCTCCTTGTGGTTCCTACCTGAGACCTCTAGCCTGGTAACTGAAACTCCTAATCTTCTATTCTCCCCAGTATTTGGCTATAGCCACTTTATTTTAACTGATAGCTTTAAAGAGGGAAGCAAGGTTTACATAGCATCATTTGGTGTAGGTGAGGATTTACTCCTTGGGGGCAGCCAGATCTTGGGGGCCAGTTTTAACATTTGAATACATAGCAGCACCAGACCAACCCTCCAACAGTAGTCATTTTCAGAGCTGTACCCTTGATAACATTTATGCCAAGTCAAACCGTTAATGTCTGAAAGTTTCATATACCTCATAGGCCTAGTCAGTTTGTAAGATGTTAGTTGGTATGTGCTTACAATAGCCCTTCTACCTATTCTCCAAGACTTTCAGGGTCTTAAAATAGCATCAGCTAATTTTCTTCAAAAGAAGACACAGAAAGCTCAAAAGACAGACGTGTTTGGTTTGTGTGTCTGTCTCCATCATCACTGTTTCCCTCCTCCTCTAAGAACATCCTTCTTTGAGATAGATCTTGAATACTTTTTTGGGTTGTTTACTTCTAAGATGGTACTCAGAATATGGGTCCTTCCTTGAAAGAGAAAATTTTCTCTCAGACTCTGTCCATTTCTGATTCCAAAGTCTGATGCCCAAACAGCTGCTAATCCACAGGAGTCACTGATAAGACACAGTAGCCACAGTAGCCACTGCCAATCTATAGAACTCAATGCTGATACACAGTATGGGCATTAGTTTGTGTCTAACTTCTCCCACTGGCTCTTTAGAACACCCAGGCAACTGCCAGGTATTATATACTCTTAAAGAGCATAGGACTAGGGTTTTACAGAAGATGTCCAGCTTAAGTGGTATCCACTGATTTTTTTCAAAATCTGTTCACAGTAGATGGCAATGACTTAATGCTGAATCAAAGGAAAGTCAAACTCCAATCCAATTTGATTTGCAACTTGGAATAAAAGCAACATGTCTTGATTTGAATGTCAGGCCCACTGCTGAGTGATGATTTAATAACTTTTATGAGGGATTCTGTCACAGCAAATTCAACACTGGAATAGAGTGACTCGGAAAGGGTGTTAAAAGTGATGCAGAAGCACACAAAATGGAACAGACGTATCTCAGTGCTCATCCAGAAATTTTGCATAAAGCTCATTTGCAGTAAGAGCCTATTCTCTTCCCTATCCTGCTACCTAATCTTTCTCTTAGCAGATACTCCTGTTTGGATGTTGAGAAATCCACTAGGTGATGTCAACTCATTGCAATTATTTTCCAAGGGCACAGGCCCTAGAATAGGTTAAACACAGAGGTTTGGAGGCAGCACATTCAATTCAAGGGCAAGGAACAGTAAATATCACTGCTTCTCAAGAGATTTTTAAGAACTAATCTGATTCTAGTGTCCCATCTTTAGGGAGGTACATAATTATTTTCCCCATTTTAATATGGAGTTAGACCCAGTACATTTAAAAAATTTTTTTTCACATAAATCTGTAGTTTCCAAGCTTCAAGAAAATTGTTATTTTTCTCTCAATACCTGTAGAAATGTTTTTCTTTTGTTGGTTTCTTTTTTCCTTGGATATTTTCTTTATTTACATTTTAAATGTTTTTCCCTTTCTAGGTCTCCCCTTCTGACACCCAAATTTTTTTAACTTGAGGGTTTCCCAGCTTTCCTTTTTGGGCAGTTACTTCATAAGTTAAGAAAGAGCCAAGCATAGCTACTCAGAGCTGAGATCATCCCATCTTATTGGGCTAATTCTTTAGTTATGAATATTTAATTTTGTTTGGCTGATCTTTCAGTTATCAAGACGTATTTTGAAGAGAATTTAAATTCTAAACATCTGCTGTTTGCCTAGGTGAGGGTTCTTCAGTCTTGATAACACTGATATTGTAGCTAGACCATTTTTGTCATAGGGAATTGTCCTATGTTCTGTGTTAAAGGGGAAGTCCAGGTTCAATGGTGAGTGATTGAGGAAAACAAAACCATGCTGACTTCTGGCCTCCACACTCACTTATACATGTGCACGTATGTACACATACCCCTCCTCAGGGGTGGGGAAACTAGGGCCCAGACAAGTGACATTAGATCACAGTAATTTATACCCCCCACGTTTTTTTTCTCCTTATATAATGGAAAGGCATGCTGCTGAGCTTTAAATTAGGCCTGTCCTTGACACATTGTCTCTGAAACTTTTAAGGTGGCCAAGTCACTTGCCTTCCTGAAACTCACTTGAATGGACTTAATTATGATGGCTGCAAGAATCGAATGAAATCGCAGTATTCAAAATATTGAGTACTATCTAGGAAGGTTGGTAGATGCCTATGACCTAGGACTTGGATGTTGGCTGCAAGACTCCAAGTTTGAGGTCAGCCTTGGGTTTGAAACCAGTATGGGCAACAAAGAGAGACCATGTTTCAAAAAAAATTGATACATAGTATCATTGGGTAAATGTTTGGTAATAGGATAGACACGGGAGTGAAGAAACAGAAAGGTGATACCCTTTCTACTAATAGGATTTAAGTCTGGTGTACTTCTTCACAAGTGGTTAGACATGAGGAGTGGGAACTCCTTGGTGTTGCTCCCTGTTTCTTCATCCTTCCATGTAGGATGGTTTTATCAGGATCCAGGCAGTTGGCAGGGTGACTGGCAGTGATAATCAAAGTAGAACGGTAGTTCTAAATGTTTTGTTTGTTTTGGTATATCAGATCTACAGCTCCCCTGTTCCCTCAAGCAGGATGGGTGGTGTAAGAAGGTCGGGGTCTGCGGTGGGTGTGGGAACAAAGATCTATTTCTGCTCCTTTCAACTTCCTGGACAAGAGCAGATGGCTGGGATTCGGATGCTATTCAGTGGCTTAACATGACTATTTGAGGAGGAAATTCAGAATGTACTTGGGATGGCAAAAGGAGTACCTTGACATCGGCTAACCATCCAGTGGTAACTGGCTCTTCATTTTGAAAAGCTTACAGAGACCTTTCATTATTTATCTTTACCATGTAGAGCTGAAGGGCACACTAGACATATATTCTTTTCATTTAAATAAGCAAGTCTTTTCCTGGCTTCACCGTGCATGTGCCCAATAAAAACATTTCTGCTGTTGTAATGAGGAGATGACCTGACAGGAGAGTGAAGAAACAAAAGGATGCTACCCTTTCTATGCTAGTTTGAGAAATGCTGTGAGGCATGAAGTTACTTCACAATTGGCACACCTCAGGGATGGCTCTATCTCTGAGATGGCTCCTGACTTTTCTGCAATGGTAGCACATTTTAATTGAAGAAGCTAGAGGAGTGGTTCACTAGGAATATGCTGTAAATTGATTCAGGGGTCTCCTCTTTAGAGCTGATCAATAGAGCTGATCAAGTCATAAGATGTAACTTTGTGAGAGATTCAGAGTTAGGCTAAGAAAACCAGAGGGAAGCACAGTACGAGACCAGGAGCTAGAGATGTGGTCTAAATTCCTATCTCGGCCTTTCTGCATTTGAGACATTTTATAAGCATCATACTTATTTCTAAGCCTTATATTCCAGTCTGAGTGGTTAGAATTTTGTATATATATAATTTTGTATACATATTTTGTATATATATATATATATATATATATATATATATATATAAAATTTCATATACATATTTTGTGTGTATATATATGTTAGGAAATATATATATATATATATATATATATATATATATATATATATATATACATTCTTTCTAATGATAGCTGAAGAAGGTTTACCTTGCTAATTTCAAAGCATTTGCTTTGAATGTATGAATGAATTGGGGGGAAATCTCTCTCTCCCTCTCCCTCTCCCTCTCCCTCTCCCTCTCCCTCTCCCTCTCCCTCTCCCTCTCCCTCTCCCTCTCCCTCTCCCTCTCCCTCTCCCTCTCCCTCTCCCTCTCCCTCTCCCTCTCCCTCTCCCTCTCCTTCTCTCTCTTGTATTTATGGAAAAATAAGATAAGAAATGATATAGAAATATTGGCAGTTAACTTCAAAATAGACTACAATATATTCTCCCCATATGCCACCATACTTTTTCAGGTTGAAGCCATTTTGCAGATAAGTACATTCCTTCATCTATGGAGGCATTTCTAGAAAAACCATGCCTTCTCAAGTCAGGGAACATTGAGGGGGACAGTGGGGGATATGGACAAATTATGACAAAGTACATTCCTTCATCTATGGAGGCATTTCTAGCAAAACCATGCCTTCTCAAGACAGGGAACATTGAGGGGGACAGTGGGGGATATGGACAAATTATGACAAAGTATAATGATATATATATAAATGAAAAAAATCACAAAGTCAATTGTCTTATACGTTAATGTCATAGTTACTAGGCAACTTATAAAAGAAAGCATGTAATGTCATGATTCCAGAGGGTTAGAGTCCATGACCATTATAGAGGGAAGCATGACCATAGGCAGGCAGACACAGTGCTGAAACAATAGCTGAGATCCTACATCTGATCCACAGGTATGACATAGGCAGGGGCCTAACTGGAAATGACATTGGCTTTTGTAACCTCAAAGCCCACTATTAAGTGACATACACATCCTCCATTAAGGTCACACCTTCTAATCTTTCCCAAACAGTTCCACCAACTACAGACTGAGCATTTAAATATATGATCATATGAGAGCCATGTTATTCAAACCAGATAGCTAATTTAAAAAACAGTGTTTTTAATCCCCTCTTTCATCTCTCTGATAGCACTGGTAACTTAGCTTTCCTCATTATTTTGGCTGGGGCCTCAGAGGTTTAGGAGATTTTATGATTTCCTAGGACTATTGACAAAGTACTATTCCTTAGAATGACTGCTATTCTGCACTTGTCAAGATCGGGGATAAGGGAATGGCTTTTCAAGCACAAAAGGAAGGAAAGATGGTAGTATGATAGCCTCCTGTGAGGAGATTTGACTTAGGTAGCTCAGAGAAAGTTCCAAGAGGTAATTAATAAAATCTTATGAGCTATAAAACATTGATCGAACAGAAGAGTATAACAGGAAGTGTATATATACATACAGATTTATATGAAGGAAACATTTTAGGCAGAGGAGATACAATGTGCATAGGCTTTAGAGTAAAGAGGTTATGGGACATTTAAAACATCAGTAGAATGTTACTTTGGATTTTCAATGTCATTGAAAATTTAGATGAGAGTGTTTTGTGTTGGTGTCTGCAAGTTCAAGTGCACCCAGCTTCAAAACGCTGTTAGAGTAGATATGACATCTTGAAATTGTACTCACTGTGGTATTAAAAAAAGCTAGAAGCCTCAGCAAAAAAGTATCAAAGACATTGTTTACTGTGAAGGGAAGAACGGGCAGATCAAAACTATGTGAAATGTAATGTTACCTCTCAACATTTTCTCCAGCAGAAGAAGCCATATATAGGATGCTCAGATGGATTCATAGTTCACTACTTGGTTGAGATGACCTAGGCCCATGCCAATGAATCAAGGAAAGCTTCCAGTAGGTCCTGAATAGTATTCTTTGTAAGATATGAATCAATGAACAATGATTCAATAACTCAGTGAACAAGAGGACAAGAAGTTGCTATTTTTCCTAGGAGACAAAGCATGATCAATGACTTGTTAGTGTAAGGACAATTGAGGTAGGAAATCTGCTGAGTGGAAAAGCATCATTACTTGAACCCTTCTTAAACTCTTTCCACAACACACCAGCTAACCAATTTAAATGAGAGATTTAAGATTTAATGGGTACTATGTAAACAAAAATAATAGGTATTTGTTCAAATGTAGGCTTGAAAATACAAGTTACCATAAATCTGTCTCAGCATTTTTGACTTGTACACACTAACTTTATGACAGGCTTTATGACGAGTTGAGAAGTATCACTGCCTATTTTTCATCCCAGAACCTCTCTACAGGTTTGTATAATTAGGCACCTACCACCATCTCCTTTGTGCTCAAGTATTTCATTATAGCATTAGTCACTTATTAAATAACTCATTAAATAACAGCTCTTTCTCTGGACATTAATGTTTCCTGAAAGATTTTTACTAAAAGCATTGATCTGTCAAACAAGGTGACCTACTTTTATAAAATGATACGAGGTGAGGTGGATATGCTTGAGCATGTGACATTTTTTCTTACTGTTCAAATGGAAGCTACTCTCTTATAAACTTAACTTTGATGCTAATATATACTTTCTAATAAGTACTAAATCCTTAGGTTAAAATAGAGGCATAGTAAAAAGAAAGGGAATTGCTCTTTTTCTGTCCCATCCCCTGATGTTTCGGGACAAGGATCTCTTAGAGAAGCACATGAACGGCAGTATATCTCTTTGGTTAAAAATGTAGTGCTTGTGAACAATCATTAAACATGGTCTATAGTCCAACTCTACCACTTTCTAGCTGTGTGAGTATTCACAGCCTCTGCCTTGTCTGCTGCATTATTTATAAGAAAAACAGTATCAGGATCATGAAGTTGCTGTCATGATCAATGAGGTGTGTGTATAAAGAACTTAATATAATGTTTGATATGCTATTAGCTGTCTCCTGTTGTCATTGTAATTACAGTGGCTGCAATGTTACCACCTATAACAGTATTAGGTTCTTACTCTAACAGGAAATATAATTTTATAAGGTCTCGCTAAGGCATGGGATAGCCAACAATTAATGAGGAAATAGAAAACTCAGCTTACATCACTATTTTGTATCCTTACAACCATCTTATGCCAAAGCAGATGTATCAAAATTATATATTTTTGTAAGTGAAAAGTCTCATGGGGCCATACTCCTAGACAAAGAACAACAGGTAACTAAGTGATGATGAGTGTACGGGAGAAATAGTCTTCCCCCATGGAGGAATTCCTCAATTCTATCCAATTCCAAGTGATCAGTCATGAAATCATACACACACACACACACACACACACACACACACACACACACACTCGCTAAAAAGTCGGGAAAAGGAGGTCATGAAGTAGGGCTTAGGAAAGCTATTAGATGGAAATTATGTGATTATATTTTAATTAAAAATATACTTTTAGAGACTTCAGTTTATTACCTGAAGGGATATATGAGAACATAAACCAATATTTATGCCTCTATCCTTCTTTTCACAGGAACCTGTAGACTTGGCTGGGCCTATTACTGTGCTGGGGCTGGAGCTGCTGCAGCCATGTTGATCTGCACCTGGCTCTCTTGCTTTGCTGGAAGAAATCCCAAGCCAGTTATGTTGGTGGAGAATATCATGAGAAATACCAATTCTTATGCCATGGAGCTTGATCACTGCCTCAAACCTTAAGCTTTGAAAGATTTACTAAAGTGGGAAAAGAGAGCTGAAAAGACATACTAAGCCAAGGCAGCCACCTACTAGCAGTATATCCTAGTGCTTGCATGCTTCTTGACCACTGGTCATTCATTTTCATGTTCCCACAAAACTCTAAGCCCATTACTATTTAGACATTTTATCAGCACAATGATCCAAACAGTCACTGGACAAGAGTTTCTACTGGTCACTCAATTCGCACTGAGTACCTTAATGCAAAATAAGATTCTTACTTGAAAAGTAACCTAATAACCAAGAAACTCCTCAGAGTTCTATAACATGTACTTTCTCCACTTAATTTAAAGCATAGATTCTGTTCAGGAGCAGTTGTATTCAGAGGCACTAGAAGACAGACTAAACTATTTTCCACCCATTCATTTGCATGGCTCTCCCCCTAACATTGATTGTTCCTCACGAGCACATCTTGAGAATTACTATTCCGAACTTTTGTGAATTTCTCAGGCCTATACTTTGTCTCGGTTTTTTTCTTCTCTCTCTTCTCATGCATGGGGAAGCTTGGTAGAAAGGTAACTTTCAGTGGGGAAAATACTAATCATGTTTGTGTTCATATAATATAGGGCACCTTTCACATTATGCTTTAGAATATTCATAGGAGTTAATTTTCTACTCTTTCTGGGCAACTGCTATCAAAATATAGCAAGTGTTCCCTAAACCTTTCTAGATAGAGGAATATTGTTCATTGAATCTAACATTTGTCAGGTGTTCAGTAAATATAAACTCCTAGTGATGAGGACAAGGATGTGTTTGCTGTACTCTTTTTGAAAGTTTTATCGGAGGTTATTATAAGTGACTAGGAAGTCTGCAATGACATTTGTCCCGGTAAACATCTGTAGTGTGATAGAAATTTCTCTGTCTGCTTTAATTACTGCTCTTCAAATCATCTCACCTCCATCTAGGCTAAATTTGATATGGAAGAATATAGCCACGATGTCACCTAGGGCTAAAGTGATCTAGGCTGATGGATGGGGTAGAACTTGGTGTCTCCTGGAGGAAAAAAATCAGCCTCACCCCTTTCGTCATCTAATTAAGGCCAGTGCTATTATTTCATAACTCCAGCTTTTGGGACTTGGAAGGACCTGAAATTCAAATGGCCAGCTCATCTGTTTCTATTCTTAAACACTCCACCATGGATTTGGTTCTCTTAAAGGAGAAAAAAAAAAAACCCTCACAATACTGACTTCATCAGATGTAGATCATCTCATAAATAGTCAAGAGTCCTTATACTTGCCTCAAGTATGTAAGTTAATTCAAACATATACTCTGTTCAGAGTCATTCATAATTCACTCATTTAGTCATCTGTTTAGGAAACAATCCTTAAACAGTCCACAATCTGTGCCAAGCATTAGGGTTAAATGATCAGAATAGTTTTGGCTTCATCTTTGTCGCTACACTTCTTGTAGGCAGGACAAATTTTGGGTCCAAGGTTTTGTGGGTGGGTTCATGTCTGTATCCCTCCACTGAAAGTCCTCTCTGGCTACAGGAGGTGGACATCTCAGGCTCCATATCCCCCACTGTGATGAGTCTCAGCTAGACTCACCCTCATAGACTTCCACCCCAGGTCTCTGGTGTGTCCTAGACCCCACACCCTAATTTTCTTTCACTATCCTGGCCCTCTCTCTCTTCCTGGTTCTCCCTATAACTGATCTCCCCACTTTGTTCCCCTTCTCCCACCTAGTTCCCTCACTAGAGGAAGGGGCCTTGTGAGGTGCGGACTGGGAGGAGGGGGGCTGTGATCAGGATGTAAAGTGAATAAATAAATCTATTAATGAAAAAAATAAAATAAAATGTACACTCATACAAAACAATGATAAAAATGATTTTTCACCCTAAAAGGAATAGTGGTGGGTTTCCGATGGCATGTCAATAAATAGTTGTCAACGTGTTAAGTGCTAGGAATGTTCAAGTAGAGGAGGAGTGGGTAAAGGATCACAGAGCAACCACAAAACTAAGTTAGTGGCTTAAGGAATTATGGTGAAAATTATTTTCTCAGTGATGACTAAGATGGATTTGAAAGATGAAGAGAAGGAGCTAATCATCAAAGACAAAAAGTACAGGGACAGCATGAGGGTGAAACCCAAGCTTACAAACAAACTGTCAACAATGAAGCTGGAAGGGAACAGTAGCCAGAGTCTGTACAACACAGGGGAATGAATGGGTCTGCATTTTAACCCAAATCAAGTAATGTGAGTGCATTTTCGCTCTTTCGAAGATCTACAGCAAGGAGAATTAGAGAGGGTAGGGTAAGACAGGCTAGAGTTGTTTTCATAACCCCGGTGCCAAGTGGATATGTTGGGAACAAAGAGTGGAAATGAGTGCCGAATAAAAAAACCGACAGAGGTTGAGCCTTTCTACTTCTAAAATTCCAACTCCATAACAGTTCCAAGTGTAAAGCAATTTAAGTTCGATGTCTTCAAAAAGATGTTCCAGAGCATTTCACATTTGATGGTTTTTGAGGTTAAGAGTGAAGAATTTATATTATCCATTCCAATATTCCAAATCCAAAGAACTCTGAAAATTCAAGGCCAGCCTTGGCTGGTAAGTGAGTTCAATATTAGAGTAAGCTATATGAGACCATAATAACAAAAATTACATAATAAAATATGATACCTTAAACAGGTATATGTATTTGCTATTTATTTTCTTAATCACAGATAATTTCGCTTTCACTAGAGTATACTGGTAGCATTTTAAAACACATGTGTAGAATTTTGGTTTTCCATTTTAACAGTTTATATGGTTGTATGTGTTTATTTCTGAATTTACAATAAGGTTGTGTGTCCAGCTGGTTTTTTTCATATCTGTTCAGTTTACTTTTCCTTATGTCACTAAAACATCAGACTAAATTTTTGTTCTCATACTCAATATTTCAAAAGGGTTCGAATAATGCTGGGCTCTGAAAGACACTTTTAGTTGGATTTAGCTTGTTTACCACATAACTTTTTAGATTGAAAAAACAATTGGAACACTTTTGCTCCATTCTGTGCCTACAAAGTCAATCCTTTATCAACACATGTAGGTGAGGGCAAGTGAAAGTTTACAGTGATCACTCTGGAATAGGGGTGATATCAAGATGGGGATTATAAAACATAAGCAAGTGATGTTCATATTTATGTCAAATATGAATTCCTCCTAGAAGACAAATCAATTCAATATTTAAGGTAAAGCATGTTGATAAGACGTTCTGGAAAGCAGAGTATACTCTGCTTATCCTAAGTAAGTAAACTTACTTATCCTAAGTAAGATGACTCTGTTTAGGTAGAACAAACTGTATCCAACTCAACCATTATATCTGTTTATAAACACTCTAATACAGTCTTAAGAGTATATGTTCAATAGCTAAGGAAAAGCAGATCTTTCTCTTAGCAAAGTCAATTCAGCTAGGTGATCTCACTTTACAGGCTATGGAACTTTCTGAAATTCTATGGGACAGAATCTGAGCAGGTGAGTGTACACACTGGTATCCTTAGACAAACACTGTTAATACTCAAAAAGTCTAGATGAGATAAATATAATTAAAGAACAACTTATGATGGTACATGTAGGGTAAAGGACACCTAAGAACAATAAAAAAAAGATTATCAGGTGTAAATGTCCTAGGAATAGAAGGGTAGCCATCCCATTTTTAAGACTGAAGAAGCAAAGGGAAGAAATGACATTATTTGAACACAGCAATGACTATGATGGAAGGAAAGGGCCCACCTAATAGGAGGTGTAGCTGTAGATAGCACAATGAAGTTTCTGTCTAAATGAAATACAAAGGGAAGCTGACAAAGGATGAACAGATTATCTCACTGTCTTTCTACTGTCTGATATTTACCCAATGGTCACCATTAGCTAGATTCAGCCATATGATAAATGGCAAGGAAATCTTTGGCTATTGTCCAATGAGGTCAACTTCCTTTGGTATCAAGTATGGCAGGTTCAGATCAAAGAATGGTTCTTGGTGATATATGCATAAATGGAAAACAATAATACTATAAGTGGTTTGTACTTTCCTAAACCAACATTTCCTATTACACTGCTTCCAAAGAAGCATCTATTTAGTTGTCCTTTCAGCCCAGATATCTGAACAAAGTGAAATAGTTGCACTGGTGGGGATGGGGATGAGGGTGGGGACTGGCACTAAGAAGGAGGATGCTAATTTGAAAGAATCTTGGAGGGTAGGGACTGGGAGGAATGGAGGGAGGGAAAACCGGTCAGGATGTATGGAAAAAAGAAGAAAACATTTAAGAAAGTGTTGTAGGTAGGAGATGGAATGTTTCAAGGAAACTGGGGCTATATTTTAAAAGGATTTTTCGGAGGCAGGCAGATTTCTGAGTTCGAGGCCAGCCTGGTCTATAGAGTGAGTTTCAGGACATCCAGAGCTATATAGAGAAACCCTGTCTCGACCCCCCCCCCAAAGCAATCAGTCCTGAACAACCCTGTTTCCACCATGAACTGGAAGTTTCCATGCATGTACCTGGTTGCTTTCTACCAAGTCTTGTTCTGTCATTAATGTTGAGAGTAGCCCAGTTTCTCCTACCTGCTCTGGTCTGGAATTGACTCTTGAATACTAAATCTGTCTCTTCTGGCTGCAATTGAGAGGAAAGGAGAGAGAAACCATGGTCTGGTGAGAATCTAAATGAGTGAAAGAGAGACCACAGATACCACATAGTTTGAGCAAAAATGCTTCTGTAAATCAGATACCTTAAATTATCAAATTAGCCTCATTATAGAGGGGCACCTGATCCCTTCAGAATATACCAAGGGTATAATAGTAGTCAAAATTTAGTCTCTATAGCAAGACACCTAAGCCTACTAGAAAAGACCTTTATTTAATTCACATTGTAGATGTTCATGGCTCTGATGCCTGCATTGGCTTATCTGTATTCAAGATTCTGTTGGATGTATCATATTAAAGATAGATAGCATCAGTTAAACTTAAGAGTATACCTTGGTACATAATCTAGAAACTGAAGTTTGGGCTCATGTTTTTATAATAACTCGTTTTCATGAAAACTACAAGAGAACCACTTTAATCCCTTCTAAAGGTATGCATCACAAGACTCAAGGACATCTCACTATGTCCATTCCATTAAAAGATTCTGTGCACCTTTAAGCCAAGTTCTCCATTCATGGACCTAAAATCACAGCTAACCAGGGCAAATGTTTTCTTTCTTTTTTTTTTTTTTAAAAAAAAGATAGTTAATTGTTTATTTACATTCCAAACATTGTCCCCAATCCCAGTCCCAACCTTACACCATCTGATTGGTATAAAGTAGAATTTTTTTTCTTAATTTTTTTATTGGATATTTTATTTACACTTCAGATGCCATCCTCTTTCTCTGTCCCCCCCTTAGAAAACCCCTATCCCATGCCCTCTTTTCCTTTTTGCAATAAAGTAGAATATTAGGATTGTTTTTATTGGATATTATATTTATTTACATTTCAGATACCCATATCCTTTCCCCATTTCCCCTCCCTAACACCCCATCCCATGCCCCCTCCTCCTTTTTGTTTTATGCCATCTTAATTACATGCAAGTATTAAGGTCAGTTCTAGGTTGAGGAAATAGCAATACAATTGATGCAAATAGTCAAGAAACAAGCAAGACAAGAAACACAAATAGTCAAAGAACAAGCAATGGAATAAACAGAATTCCATGAACATTCCTGTGATCACTATTTCTAAGGGGTTATCAGGATGACCAAAATATCGGAGCCTACTTCCCTGTCCTACCCCAAAGTCATTTCAATGTCTGAAGCCTACTTCCTTGTTCTAGCCTAAGATTTAGATTCCTGCCTGAAATTACTTCTTTGTTCTAGCCTAAGATTTAGAATCCTGCCTGAAATTACTTTTTTCTTCTAGCCTAAAGTCAGATTCCTGCCTGAAGCCCACTTCCATGTCCTAGGCCAATGTCATATTCCTGCCAAGCAGCCCATTTCCTTGTCCTTGGCCCATGTCATATTCTTGCCAAGCAGCCCCAAAAGCTCTCTGCCTCTCTCCCTTTTATATTTCATAAACAAAACTGAGCCTGTCTTAGGTCATTTTGACAAGAATGCCTTCCTTACCTATTGTGGAGTATTCATTATCAAAAGCAATGCACTTCTGTCTTAAGGCTCTGTGCAGAATCTTACCTGTCCTTGACTTGCCAGCCTGTTAATTTAATAACTCTGTCTAGGGGTCAGTTTTCAGTTTCAAGCCATGTACTTTGGCTGCCAACATGTTGATGTTGTTAAAGACAAGCTTTAAAACAATGGGCAGGAATAAAAGTATTCCCAGGCAAAAGGGGGTAGCATGATCAAGCTATATATGCCTTTCTTGAAGCTTGACCAAAACAGAAATACTGACCTCAGGCCATGGGTAATTCTATCAGCAGTATCTACTGCAGTAGATATATGTCCAATACAGCTTCCCAGTCGCCATTGTCAGGGCTCTCAACAAGCTCACAGGTCAGCATCATTCTTTGTCCAGGCATCAGCATGTCCCACCTATCACTCTGGCAGCCACCATGCTCCTTCAGCATCCTGCAGATAAAACACAGATATGCCCTCTTCCCCATATTAGATACCTGATTTGAATCATGTCATATGCCAGTTAGTGGATCCTTCCCTTTCACCTAGGCATAAGTATACCTAGTTGTAGAGTGTCATAGATACTCACCAGAAAGTTCCTTGGCATCCAAATTTTAAAAAATGTTTTCTTTAGAGTCTAGGATTCACTCTCCATAGCAATACAAGTGTGAATCAGTTTCAAGATTGATTTTTTTTAAATCCCAAGACAGCTTGGTGATGGGAAAAAAAGGAAGTTTCAAAGAAAGTTATAGTGGATGCATTTTGTAAGAGGGGGAAGGCATCCTACTCGGTGGCCTGGGGGGAAAGGTGTGCTATTTCTAGAACTCACAATCAATCTCCAGCCAGGCCCAGTAAGCAGGATCTTTCCAAGAAGTCATCTCCACTCCAGGTCCTTGGTTTGAGAATATTTTCAGAACTGGAGGGGGTAGAGCTGAAGGATAATTTATTGCTGGCCTGCCCCTTGGTTGTAGAGAGAAGCATTTGCAGTTTCAATTTTCTTTTGTCTACTTATGAAATTAGATTCTCCCAGGGTTGATCTCTTTTCTAAACGCATCAAACCCCCACTGAGTTCTTAAAGCTAACAGCAAATAAACAGTTGCTATGTGTGCACACAAATGATTTAGACTTTCATTATACGGAGCTGCTGGTATGTAAGGAGGCGGAAGTAGGAGGAGAGAAAAAAAAACGTTTGCCTGGTTTTGACTGCAGCTCTGTGTGGTACTGCTTCTCCTTCTTCAAAAGGGAGCCCTGGAGAACAGTACTTGGGAATGAGAACATAGATGCCAGCCTGCATGCATGTGAACAGCACCCTGATACTGGCCCCTGTTGTATAGGCCCCCTGCTATTTAAGTAGTGCTGGGTATTTATAGATGGGAAGTATAATGATCAAGAGAAATAACATATGGTAAATAATGAACTAAACATCTTCCTTTCAGAAAAACAGGTTGCTTTCTTTTTAAATAAGGTATCTCTTTGTACTGTGTGTTAAAAGACGCTCCTCTCCGGCAACAGGGCAAGCTGAGGGTAGCTCAGGTTTTATAATCAGACAGATCTATGTCTAATCTAAAATATTGCTTAGCTGTGTTGTCCTATGATAGCTTACTTCTCTCAGTTTTTAAACTTTCTAAAACATGCTGCTCCATATTGACTATCTTGATAGCTATTCCAGCAGTTCTAGAAAGTTTTAGTCACCCCGTGGAATGCCACTATGCTCTGCAATAGGTTATGTGTTTTAATGTACACCGATAAATGGGAAACACTGAATAAAATATGGTGATGCCCAAATTATTGTCTCAAGGGAAATTCTCTTTGAACTCCAGACTAATGTATCTAGCTTCCTTTCGTACTCCACATGTCCATTTGGATGTCTACTAGGTATGGCAAATTACAGCCAAAATTCAAGCCTTTGTTTCTAAAACTCTCCCTCTCATCTCCCTCTCTCTCCCCCCTCTCCCTCTTCTCTCCCCCTGCTCTCTCTCCCCCTGCTCTCTCTCCCCCTGCTCTCCCTCTCCCTCTCCCTCTCCCTCTCCCTCTCCCTCTCCCTCTCTCCCTCTCCCTCTCTCCCTCTCCCTCTCTCCCTCTCCCCCTCTCTCTCCCCCTCCCCCTCCCCCTCCCCCCTCCCCCTCTCCCTCTCCCTCTCTCCCTCTCCCTCTCTCCCTCTCCCTCTCTCTCTCCCCCTCCCCCCCCCCCCTCCCCCTCCCCCTCCCCCTCCCCCTCTCCCTCTCTCCCTCTCCCTCTCTCCCTCTCCCTCTCCCTCTCCCTCTCCCTCTCCCTCTCCCTCTCCCTCTCCTTCTCCCTCTCCCTCTCTCCCTCTCCCTCTCCCTCTCTCCCTCTCCCTCTCCCTCTCCCTCTCCCTCTCCCTCTCCCTCTCCCTCTCCCTCTCCCTCTCCCTCTCCCTCTCCCTCTCCCTCTCCCCCTCCCCCTCTCCCCTCCCCCTCCCCCTCCCCCTCCCCCTCCCCCTCCCCCTCCCCCTCCCTCTCCCTCTCCCTCTCCCTAGGGTTTAGCTGTGTAGTCCTTGCTGTCCTGTAACTTTGTAGACCAGAGTGTGGTCTTCAACTCCCAGAGATATGCTTGCCTCTGCCTCCCATATTCTGGGATTAATGGTGTGTACCACCATGCCCAGCTCTAAGACTACACTCTAACTAGTCCTATATTTGTAAATAAATGACATGAATCTTAGCTGGTTTTCCAGGCTACCTTATTTCTTCATTTGCTCCTCTGTCTATGCTTAACTTCTCAGAGAGGGCTGATGATCACATTCAGGGCATTGTTTGTGCCATTCATGCATAGTCTCATTGAGATACACCCCATGTTTAGCATCCTCATACTGAAATATTCCAGTGCACATAGCTCTTTTTGATATACAAAATATCTTCGGGATATTTCCTCTACATGCTTATTAGGCAGCAATTTAAACACATTAAGTTAGTTTGTGCTAGAGGAAGCCAGCAATTTTCTCTTTTACTTCTTCAACTAGTTATTCCTGAAAATAGGTTGGGAGGAGACATCATAGGCTGTAAAAAATAAAAATAAAAATAAAATAAAATAAAATTCCCAGTGCCTGATATGGTTTATCTAGCTTGAAGATGTTGATGACTAGGGTCCTGTTTCAGTTTGCTTCCTGTTGATGTGTTAAACACACTGACAAAAGCCATGTCGGGGAGGAAATGGTTTGTTGAGCTTAATTTTTCTGATAACAGTCCATTCCTGAGGTAAGCCAATACAGGGACTCAAGTAAAGCAATAAATTGGAGAGACAAACTGAAGTACAGATCATAAAAGAATGCTGCTTACAGGCTTGTTCTCCTTAACTTGTCGTGGTGGTTTGAATAGGAATGGTCTCCATAGATTCATGTGTTTGAATGCTTGGCCCATAGGGAGTGGCACTATTAGGAGGTTTGGCCTTGTTGGAGTAGGTGTGGCCTTGTTGGAGGAAGTGTGTCAATGTGGGGGCAGACTTTGAGGTCTTAGAAGCTCAAGCCAGGACTAGTGGCTCACTATCTCTTTCTTCTGCCTGCAGATCAAGATATAGAACTCTCAGCTCCTTCTCTAGTAACATGTCTGCCTGCAAACTGCCGTGTTTCTCACCGTGATGAAAATGGACTAAACCTCTGAAACTATAAGCTACCTCCAGTTAAAAAGTTATAAGAGTTGCCATGATAATGGTGTCTGTACACAGAAATGGAAATCATAATTAATACACTTGCTTATCCTGCATTCTTATACAATTCAGGAATGCATGCCCAGAAGTGGCACTGCCTACAGCTGGCTGGGCTCTTCTACATCTAGTTAAGAAAATACCTCTAGAGTCTTTCTTAGAGGCCAATTTGATGGAGGCAATAGAGGTTTTCTATTGGTAGATGACTCCAGCTTGTATCAAGTTGACAAAAACCTAACCAGAAAAGGTTCCAGAGCAAAACCCTCCATATATTCTTGCTTATATCAGAAAGAGCCTACTGCTGATGACAGCACATACTTGAGTAACAGGACATGTAGAAATTAAGCTGGTACCTGCCTAGAACCTTTATCCTTGCTGGCTAGTTTTTAGAGTGAGGGAAGATGCTGTGTTCACTACAGAGGGAGAAATGTCATGAGGCTTATCCAGCTGTGAGCTAAAATAATGACTGAGTTGGCAAGACATGCCCACTGGTTTAACAGTTGTATGAATGTTGTGGAAGCAGTCAATGACTTTCTGATTCTGCTCTATAGGACAGAACTCAGGTCCAATAGTATTAACTGGGTCTAAAATCTGTGGCTTCACATATAGATCATAGGCTGTAGGAGAGAACCAAATCCTCTTCTTCTGTTAAATGGACCTATTATTAAAACAGCCCCAAGTTGTTATCTTCATACATATTGATTAGGGGCATCTTTCATCCTACATCACACCTTTTGTAGTATCTGGAGACTAATACAAAGATCCATGACTGATCAAAAGAGTAGGAAACTTTAGAGTAAGCAGCTCTAAATTGTAGATCACCATTCATACCCATCACCCTCTCAAGACCCTGAAAATCTGGGATGGTCACGGAACAAGGAACAGAGATAGTAAAAGCCAGAGAGAGTGGACAACAGTAGCAAAACATAATTGTTGGGCATGAGAGTCTTTGCACATATAAAACCACAGGATTGTTACAAAAAGCACAAGATCAAAACATACAAAATCCCAGTGCAGACAGAAGGGCTCAGAAGTCCAACTCTGAACTGAGAAGCTATTGGCAATTAATGGTTGTTGTGGGAGTGAAGGTGTGAGAGACTTGACCATGGAAAAACTTTGTAACTTTGGGTTAGAAAAGCCATGGAATATTAAGAGCACAGTGGATTGTTCTATGGTAACCTGGGAGATGAGAATGTTGGAAGCAGTGCAGTAGATTGAAGCCTCACTTGAGAAGTTTTAGAGGGAAGTTTAAAGACTCTATGAGAGCCTTTTGCTATTTTGATGTAAGATTATGTCATGCTTGTCGTCAGGGGCTAAAGAATCAGCTGTTAAGAAAAGATCAGTATCACTGAGGTGAAATCTGGGACATGTTTCCTAACAGTTAGCACATAGAAGCTATGTTTTAGAGACAGCCAAGGTTGTGCCTCAAGTTGGCAGCTTAACTTGGTACATGGAAAGTCACCAAGATGGTACTGGTTTTTAAGGCATAATGGGGTCATGGAGAGTGGCTGAGGCTTGGAACTGTGAGAGGCCAGGTGATGCTATAGGTGAAGGTATAACTAGAGTAGCAGCAGATGCCCCAGAATTAAAAAGGTCATGAAGAAAAGCTGAGGCTTTGCACCATGATAGAGTCCAGGAGAGGTTACTGGTGGAAGTGCAGCCCAGGAGCAGTAGAAGACCCCAGCATTTTGGGTATTTCAGTACCATAGGATGACTACCAAGAACAACAACATCAGTGGAATATATCCAGCCAGAGTCTAGAAGACAAGATATGTATGCTGCAGAAGGCAGAGCTAGAGAAGTGACTGAAGCTCTTTGGAGGAATCCAGAAGACCATGGAATAGATCCCAGACATTGGATGTTTAGTTATTTATACTGTTGTAGTTAGTTTGGTTTTCCTTTGCTAAGATTGTGACCATGCCATGGTAACTCCCCCTTGAAGTAAGAAGAGATTCAATTTAATTTTGAATGTGATTTGGGATTTTTAGAGAGATTGGATGTTTTAAAGAGACTGACATTTTAATGTGTTTGAATTTATAAAGACTATAGGACTTTTATTAAAGTTATTTCTGTTTTTAATCTGAGTTCTTGGGGATGAGTATAAAAGAAAAAATTGGCCAGAAGGTGGTGGTGAATACCTTAGAAGCAGGCAGATCTCTGAATTTAAGGCCATTCTGGTCTACAGAGCAAGTTGAGGAAAGCCAGGACTACACAGAGAAACCCTGTCTTGCACCACTGTCACCCTTCCACACACATGAAAATAAAAAGAAAGCAAAAATTTTGGCTTAATAGTGATGTGTTCGTGTGTCCAGTTAACAGGGGGTCAGTTGTGCCAGCCAGTCTTTTGTCAACTTGAAACAAGTTAGAGTTATCTGAAAGAAGGAAACCTCAATCGATAAAAAGCCTTCATAAGACCCAGCTGTAAGGCATTTTCTTAATTAGTGATTAATAGGGGAGGCCCAGCACATTGCAGGTGGTGCAATGTCTGGGCTGGTGCTCCTGGAAAGCAAGCTGAGTACACCACAAGGAGCAAGCCAGTAAGCAGCAACACTAAATAACCTCTGCATCAGCTCCTGCCTCCAGGTTCCTTCCTTGTTTGGGTTCCTGTCCTGACTTCCTTTGATGATGAAAAGACATTCTGGAAGTTTGAGCTAAATAAACCCTTTCCTTTCTAACTTGCTTTTAGGTAACATAGTCAATTGCAGCAATAGAAACCCTAACTAAGACATAAGGTAAAGTTTTATGGGGGGGGGGAGAATTGTGGCCCCATCCTCCAGTAGGCAACCCTATATCCATGTACATTCAAGCATCCCTTGATTCAGTTGGCTTTATAAAAAGAAAGAAAAATGAAGTAGGAAACATAGAAGTAGGAAAGAAGAATTAGAGTGAAGGCAACAGGGTGAGTTTAATCAAAACACATTATACACATGTACAGAACTCATTTAAAAATGCTAAGAGAAACTTATGAGTCCTCCATTTCCTTGGCTCCTACCTCCAAGCCTCATGCAAGCCTATCAATTTTTCTTTCAAGATAAACTTGTTATCTGCCTACCATTCTTATCTTTAGTGCTACCACCCTAAGACGTGTGTGATAAAAAAAAAAAAGGTCTTAGCCAAGCTCAGACACAAATGGAGTATTCTATCCTGATAAAACATATCTTTCAAGCCTTCGGCACATATAAGAGTGAAAAATACAATTTTAGGAACATTTTAATTTAAATAAGAGAAAAGGCAGAAAAAATGTTTCCATTTACAATAGGCACCAAAATATTACGACGCCAATGAGTAACGTTTACAACAAATGCAATAAAACTTATAAAAACTTTACAAAAGGGCATGAAAAAAAGATAAAGAATCAGATACATGCATAGGCTTCAAAATGGAGCGATTTGATATCTCAAAGCATATTCATTATTTTCAAATCAATTTGTAAATCAAATGTAGTTCCCATAAATACCCATTTTGTTTTTGTATAATTTACATTCTGATACCGCATTTGTGGTCAGATATCAAGACAACATAAAGCTTTAATGATTAGCAAGTGTAATATTGACCCAGGGCAAGATAAATAGATGAAGAGATTAGAGGATCAGGAAACAGACTCACGATTACAGGAAACTAGATCTATGAGCAAAATTGTTTAAAATCAGTGAAGAAAAGGTAGACAAATCAGCAAATGGTACTGGGTTGCTATTCATTTGATAAATAAGATAAAAATCTATTCATAACATACATATTTACAAAATTCTCAAATCCAGATGGACAGGATAAGTACTATTTGTATTCCCCATCCCCAGTTACCCTTTCTTACCCCTACTCCTTCCTGAATAGATAGTTCTCCTATTTTCATGGTACGTGTGTGTGTGTGTGTGTGTGTGTGTGTGTGTGTGTGTGTGTTTTAAATTTCACATATGAGAGAAAACATTAGATAGTTGTCTTTTGGAGTCTGGTTTATTTTGTTTGACATGATGATCCTCGGTTCTAACAACTTAGCAACTCAAATAGAAAATAAACTCCCTTTATAATAATAATAAAAGAAAACACATTTATAATCGTCTGAGAAGATGATTCAGTTGGTAATGTGCTTGCTGAAAAAGCATGGGATGCCAAGGTCAGATTGTAAACTTTGGGCATGGTGGTGTGTCTCTGCAATCCCAGTACTGAGTAGTTGGAAACATGAGGGCAGCTGGTCAGCCAGTCTAACTGAATGGCCAAGCTCCAGGTAGAGTAAGGATCCTGTCTCAAAACCTGACGTGAAGAATAATCAAGGGAGATACTAAATCTTCAGACTTCTGGCCTTCATACATAAGTGCACAAGTGTGCATGAGCATCCACACTCACACACAGAGATACACAGGAAAACACACACAGAGACATGTACATAAATCAGCAAATGAGAAGGAAAATAGATTCATAATTGTAAGCAGAATAGGATTTCCAAGTAAGGCACAAGAGGTAGAAGCTGTGTATCTAAGGATCGATATGGCTAACTTTGTTAAATAAATAAAGTCTCTCCAATGAAAATGTCTCATTGATTTTTCTTGCCCCTGGGCTAAGGGTGAAAATGTGATTAGATCTGGCCAGTGTGTTCTGAGGCACGGTGACATATGCCATTTCCAAGCTGAAGTGTTTGCATTTTTTGCCGCGATGAGCCCTCCCTCCCAAAGCTTTGTTTCCAGTTTCCCATGTTGCTAGGCAGCATTCTACTTAAGGCAGCCTGAGGCAAAGAGGAGATAGAGGAGTACTTCCAGCTAGCCAGTCCTACATATTCATAAACAACAACAAAAAAAGGACCCACCTCAGACTGGAAAATGATTTACAACAAAGGCTTAATCTAAAATAGTTAAAGAACTGGATATGAAAAAGAAAAATGAACAATTCCATAAAAAAAGCATAGGGTGCGATCAAGTGATGCAAAAACTTGATGGGTTATTTAACTGTCTGGAACTCAGGAAAGTCAAATTAACGGTAACAGCAATTCAGTTAGTAGTGCAGCTGATTTCACTGCAAAGCAATGTATTTTACATCCATTGATTGAAAATTTAGTGAAAATTTAGTGAAAATAATAATATTATGGATGAGAAATAAGAATTATCTCAGTTAGTTGGAATATAAATAGTTTTTCTATTTTCCTTTCTGCCCTGTGACCAAAGCAAGTTAAGGAAGGAGAGGGTTTAGTTGCTTTCCTTGGTCAGGTCACAGTCATTCAGTGAAGGAAGTCAAAGCAGAAACTTGAAGGAACGATGCTTAGACTTGAAGCACTTGAAGACTCATGCTTACCTATCCTTCTTATGCATCCCAAGGCCAACCTGCTCAGAGAATGGCACCACACACAATGGGTTGGGCACTTTTCCATCAGTGCACAATCAAAAAAATCCTCCAGGGATATGTTTCAGGCCAAATTGATTTGGGAAATTTCCCAATAGACACATTCCTCTCAGGTGACGCTAGGCTGTGTGAAGTTAATTACAAAAGCTAACAACAATTGCTATGAACCTTGCAAGGCAAAAAGGCACGATTGAGTACATTGAAAATGGAGGCATAATATATCTACAACTGGATTTTTTTCTTTTGAACTCCAGATTTTATTCCCCTCCCAATCCACCCTCCAACTGTTCCATATCCAATACCTTTTCCCTGTCCCCCTGTCTGCAGGAGGATGTCTCCATTCCTCACCCCCACTATAGCAGACCTCTAAACTTGCTGGGGTCTTGAGTCTCTTGAGGATTAGGTGCATCCTCACTGACTAAACCAAGATCTGGCAGTCCTCTGCTGTATATGTGTTGGGGGCCTCATATCAGCTGGTGTATGCTGCCTGGTTGGTGTTCTCTATCTGAGAGATCTCTCGGGACCAGGTTAATTGAGACTGCTGGTCCTCCTATAGGGTCACCCTTCTCCTCAGCTTCTAGCTTTCCCCTAATTCAACCACAGGGTTCAGCAGCTTCTGTCCATTGGTTGGGTGCAAATATCTGGATCTGACTCTTTCAGCTGCTTGTTGGGTCTTCCAGAGAGCAGTTAAGATAGGTCCCTTTTTGTGAGCTCTTAATAACCTCAATAATAGTGTCAGGTCTTGGGGCCTCTCATTGAGCTGGATCCCACATTGACTCTGTTGATGGACCTTTTTTTCTTTAGGCTCCTCTCCATTTTCATCCCTGCAGTTCCTTCAGAAAGGAACAATTATGGGTCAGAGTTTTGACTGTGGGATGGCAACCCCATCCCTCACTTGATGCCCTGTCTTTCTACTGGAGGTGGCTTCTACAAGTTCCCTCTCTCCATTGTAGGGCATTTCATCTAAAGTCCCTTTCTTTGAGTCCTGAGAGTCTCTCACCTCCCAGGTCCCTGGTACATTCTGGAGGGTCCCCCCCCCAACCTTCTACATCCCAAGGTTGCATGTTTCCATTCTTTCTGCTAGCCCTCAGGGATTTCAGTTTCCACCACCCAATACCAAATCATGTTCCCCTCTCCGCCCTTCCCCCATCATCTTTTTCTCCCAGGTCCCTCCCTCCCCCTTTGTGGTTGCCATCTTCTCTGTCACAAGTGTAACTGAAGTATTCCATAAAATAGAAACAGAAGGAACACTACCTACTTCAGTCTATGAAGCCACAATTACTCTGATACCTAAACCACACAAGGACCCTACCAAAAAAGAGAACTTCAGTTCAATCTCGCTTATGAATATCGATGCAAAATTACTCAATAAAATTCTTGCAAACTGAATCCAAGAACACATCAAAATCATCATTCACCACAATCAAATAGCTTCATCCCAGGGATGCAAGGTTGGTTCAATATACAAAAATCCATTAACTTAATCCACTATATAAAAAACTCAAAAAACTCCACATGATCATCTCCTTAGATGTAGAAAAGGCATTTGACAAAATACAACACTCCTTCATGTTAAAAGTATTGGATAGATCAGGAATTCAAGGCCCATACCTAAATATAATAAAAGCAATATACATCAAACCAACAGCCAATATCAAATTAAATGAAGAAATGCTTGAAACAATCCCACTAAAATTGGGGACAAAACAAGGATGCCCTCTCTCACCATATCTATTCAATATAGTACTGGAAGTGCTAGCTAGAGCAATAAAACAACAAAAAGAAATCAAGGGAATACAAATTGTCAAAGAAGAAATATAGGTATCACTATTTGCAGATGATATGATAGTATACATAATCGACCCCAAAAACTCTACCAGAGAACTTTTCCAGCTGATAAACAACTTCAGCAAAGTAGCCCTATATAAAATTAACTCAAATGAATCAGTAGCCTTCCTGTATACAAATGATAAACAGGCTGAGAAAGAAATTAGGGCAAGAACTCCCTTCACAATAGCCACAAATAATAAAACTGAAACTTTTATCTTCATGAACATGCTGTGGAAAAATAGTATCAGAGACCAAAACCATATGAAATAATGATTGGCCATGCTATTAATTTTTCATTATTAATTCACTTTATATCCTGATTGTAGCCTCTCTCTGTCCTCTCCTCCCAGTCTCACTTTTACAAATCCTTCTCTCCATTAACTTCTCCCCTCCTTCTCAGAGAAGGGGAAGTCCCTGTCCCAGGACATCAAGTCACAGCAGTACTAAATGCATCATCTCCAACTGAGGACCAGCCAGGCAGTTCAGGGGGAAAGGGACCCAGTGGCCGGGAACATATCAGAGATAGCCTCATTTCCAATTGTTAAGGGACTCACATGAAGACTGAGATGAATTTCTGTTATAAATATGTAGGGGGAATAGGTCAAGCCCCTGAATACTCTTTGGTTTGTGGTTCACTCTCTGTAAGTTTCCATGGGTCCAGGTCTTGTGGTGTCCTTGACCACTCTGCCTTGCTCAATTCTATCTCCCACTCTTCCACAAGACTTGTGACCTCTGCCTGATGTTTGGCTTTGTGTCTTGCATATATTTCCATCTGCTACTGGATGAAGACTCTCAAGAGATAGTTGTGATAGGCTCCTGGTTATTAATATTTATATGTAGCTATAAAATATATACATAAAGAAATTAGAAAATAAAGTTGACAATATTTGATGAAAGCTAAAAGTGAATGACTTGTAGTCACATGGTGGGGCATCTCTAAACATTATTTTCAGCAAAGTAACTTATAGAATGGATCACAGTATACGTTTAGTTTGGAATATTTAAAAATAGTGTATATTAGTCATAGAGTGTAATTTCAGAATATTCACACATCCTTTTTACCACCTTTATGGGAATAATATGATAAAACATATCATATTGTTATTTTGGTGATGTTACTGCAATTGGTTTAATAGAAAAATGTAATATCTGGAAGAAGAAATGAAATCACAGACATATATGTAAATGGGCACGTGCACACAAACACATACATGAAAGTGGGAAAAAGTATTTGTACCTTACTTTCAGAAAATATTACTTTTAATACTAGTTTGCCATTTTCATTTTGACTATCACTACTGTTGAATAATTCTTTATGTCGTGTCCATTTTAGATAGTTATCAACTTCATTGATACACACTCCCTTTTGGGATCAGTGAGAATACTTTTACATGCTCTCTTGTTTGTCTCTATTTCTAGGCAGGGTTAAACTTTAGACACAATTAGGAAAACAGTAAAGAAATTAATTCCAAAGACAATATTGGGCTATTTTCCTCCAGCATAACTGTAGTCATCCTCATAGATTTTGCCCTGTTTCTGCTACTTATCATGTATAAATGAGGTTGGATATTTGTGAACAGTGTTTAATGGTAGGGTCTTGATATGTTCCACATTCTAAGGACCATCTTTAATTCTTCTAGACTCAATCAGGTCTTCCCATTTTCATGGACCTGCCATGAGATGTAAAGCCCAAACACTACACAGGTACATCAGCATCATGTGCTTTTAGGCAAGGGAATGTTATAATGTAGTCCTTATATTTATAAGGCACCTATTTTATTGACTCTTTGAGGTGAATTTGTGAATATTTTTGATTAATCATAGACATTATAAAAGTCTGTAAATGCTAATGCATGGTTGATTAAAAATACACATATGAACTTACATAGACTGTGACAGCATATACAAGACTGCAACAGTTCAAACCAGACCTAATCCCAGTACTGAGAAGGGGAACTGAATACAAAGTCCCACCCCTAACCCAGACTCTATGTGCAGTTGAAATATCTTGGGATACAGAAAACCATTTCTCCACAATGAAATATCACTAGGTGTATGGAGCACACTCCAGGGCAGGCCCCATGTCCAGATATAGTCAACACCAAAAGGACTCCGTGCACTTTAAAGATCACCTTTTGTTTTGATTTGTTTTTGTATATTTTTTCATTTTTTGTTTTGATTTTCATTTTGAGAGTAAATTTTTTTCCATTTTTTATTGGATATTTTATTTACACTTCAGATGCCATCCCCTTTCCCCATCCCCCACCCTTAGAAAACTCCTACCCCATGCCCCCTTTTCCTTTTTGCACTTATACATATATTTTAAAAATGTTAATGAAAGGCTTTATAAGTTTGGTAATGCTCAATCAGAGGTGTAACCCACTACCCAACCTAGATATATCAACTATCTTTGACTGGTGGAGATACGTGAACATCTGCCTCCCTGTCTCCCCCCTCTTTCTCTCTCTCATCACCTAGCTTCTCCTCTCTTTCTTCTCCTCCTCTCCTTACTCCTTCTCTTCCTCTCAGTACTCCTCCCACCTTAGTTCCTCCTACATATCACCCTTCCTGTTAAAATGAAACTTTTCTTGAGAGTAATTTTTAAGAGAATGTGTATGAAATTGCATGGGTAGGAAGATGAGGAAGGATCTGGGAGAAGTTAGGGGATAGAGAAGAGTATGAACAAAATATATTGTATGATAAAATTTAAATGAAAAGAAAACATACACTTTAATTCTGATTTTTAAAATATTTTTTGAGATTATAATGTAATTACGATATTTTCCCTCTTCCCTTTCTTCCTTTCAAACCCTCCCATGTACCCTGCCCTACTCACCTTCAAATTCTTTGCCTCCTGTTTTACAAATTCTCATTTCATGTATGTATTTATGTATATGCATATGCATGTACACTCTTAGATATAACGTGCTCATTTTATATAATGTTATTCATATATATGATTTCAGGGCTGACTGACATTGGACAACCAATTGTGTGTTCTTCTCTGGGGAAGATCACCTCTCCAATCTTAGCTCTCCTCAGTTGCCTATAGTTCTTTGTGTAGAGTTGAAACTTGTGGGTTTTTCCGCTTCCATTTTGGCATGTCTATTGGTGTTGTCCTTGTTCAGCTCATGTGTGGGCAGTCATACTACTGAGACTTTATGTGTGTAGATTCTGACATGACTTGAAGGCACAGTTTCACAGCAAATCTGCTGATCCCATCTCTTTCAATCTTTTTGACCCCTCCCTCTTCTACTCTATTCCTATAAGAGTGCTTTGTACATGTACCCATTGGGACTGGCCTCCAGAACTCTACATTTTGATAGGTTGTGGTTTTCTGTAATTCTGAAATTCCCTTGTTTTAACTGAATGTTTTTCTCATTCTTGGTATTCTGAAAGTATTTCTTATACCAATAAATTGTTGGAAATCCTAAGAAATATGAAGATTTAGTTGTATTGTTTTTTAAATATGTATATTGCAACAAAATAATACATAATTACTTTTTAAAGAACTGATTACATTTGTCATTGAATTTTTCATACCATTAGAAATCCATTTATGTTTTTCCTTTTTACACACATTTTTTTATTGGTTATTGTGTTTATTTACATGTCAAATATTATCTACCCTTCCCAGTTTCCTCTCTGAGAACTCCCCATTCCCTTCCCTGGCTCCATGAGGGTGCTCCCTCACCCAAATGCTCACTCCCACCCCTCCACCCTAAAATTCCCTTACACAGGAACATCAAGCCTTCATAGGACCAACAGCCTCTCCTCTCTTTGATGCCTGACAAGGCTATCCTCTGCTACATTTGCAGCTGGAGCCATGGGTCCCTTCATGTGTGTTCTTTGGTTGGTGGTTTAGTCCCTGAGAGCTCTGAGAGGTTTGGTGAAAATATGGGGACAAAGAGTAGAGCAGAGACTGAAGGAAAGGCCATATTTTTTTTTTTTGAGAGAGGGTCAAACATTGTGTTCAAAGCCTGGCTATTACCCACTATACAGTTTAAGCTTGTCTCAGTTTTCAGCAATTCTATTTCCCCAGCTTTTAGAGTTATAAGTATGTACCAACATATCTGGTTTGGAAATGTATTCAACAAGAAATGTGAGTGAAACATGGGAATTTACCAAAAAGTCTCACTGAACTAAACATTTTCTTAAGAAGGGGATTGCATTAATGTTAATGTACCAAAATTTCAGTTTTTACACTCAACAAAAGTATATTTTTACTAAACCCAGTGAATGTTTCTGGGAATTTTTCTCCATGCACTGACATGGAATCATTGAATTCATTTTGAATCATTTTGAATTCCAGTCTTAGAGTTCAGCCCATGGATTGGAGCTACCCACATTTATCATAGATATCCCTACCTCAATTAATTAAATGTCAATAATCCTCATATATGACCAAATTTTGTTTCTAGAACAAGGTTGTTGGTTTAGAACAAATTAACAATCAATATTAACAATCCATAGCAACTACTAAGCTCAATAAATCAGCAATGATTTGGTTTGCTAATTCATCTACAACATGTAGTATACATGAAAAACTCAATGAAAGGATGTTCCTTCTCCTTAAATGTTCTCAATCATTGTAATGTTCATCAATGATTTACAATGAAATATACTCCAAATAGTGGGTCTACAAATGAAAATGCCTTTCAAAAATGGCATGGAGAAGGCCAGGGTCTACTTGAAGGGTAGGGACAAAAAGGTCATCATCTCTGCCCCTTCTGCTGATGCCCCCATGTTTGTGATGAGTGTGTAGCATGAGAAATATGACAATTAACTCAAGAATGTTAGCAATGCATCCTGCACCACCAACTGCTTAGGCCCTCTGACCAAGGTCATCCATGATAACTTTGGCATTGTAGAAGGGCTCATGACAATGGTCCATGCCATCAATGCCACTCAGAAGACTGTGGATGGTCCCTCTGGAAAGCTGTGGCATGATGGCCATGGAGCTGCCCAGAACATCATCCCTGCATCCACTGGTGCTGCCAAGGCTGTGGGCAAGGTATCCTAGAGCTGACGGGACACTCACTGGCATGGCCTTCTGTGTTCCTACCCCCAGTGAATGCCTTGTGGATTTGACATGCTGCCTGGAAAAACCTGCCAAGTGTGATGACATCAAGAAGGAGGTGAAGCAGGCATATGAGGGCCTACTAAAGGGCATCCTGGGCTACACCGAGGAACAGGTTGTCTCCTGAGACTTCAACAGCAGCTCCCACTCCTCCACCTGGTATGACAATGAATATGGCTACAGAAACAGGGTGGTGGACCCTACATGGCCTCCAAGGAGTAAGAAACCCTGGACCACCCACCCCAGAAAGAACACTGAAAGCACGAGAGAGGCCCTCAGTTGCTGAGGAGTCCTGCCCCAACTTGGCCCCCAACACTGAGTATCTCCATCACAACTTCCATCTGAGACCCCCATAATAGCAGGAGGGCCCCAGAGAGCCCTTACCTACTCTCTTGAATAACATCAATAAAGTTTGTTGCACTGCTCCCCACCCCCAACCAAAAAAAAAGAATGGCAGTGGACAACTCTGGTTCTCACTAACTAGAGGTGGCTTTGTGTAAGTTTCTCCAATCCACGTCTCTGTTTCATTACCTGAAAAGAAACAGTATTGGCCTGTGAAAATGGATGACTAGCTAGCCTCCAGTGAGCAGCTCTAAAGCCAGTCTTATAAGGTACTGTTCCTTTCCTGTGTTCCTGGACTTTCTGCCTCTCAGAGAGTCATCCTCCCGGAGACTCAGCCCTTCTCTCAGTTTCTCTCGTGTGCTTCTGTTAAACAATGTTTGTAGGGGTTCCAACTCTTAAGATCTATAGCATTCTAGAAATTGATATTTCTTCTAATTAACATCCAAAGAACTTTGGCCCATTGACTAGATATCACTGGTAGATTACCATAAACTACACACATCTCGTTCTTTTCCCTCACCTCCTATTTCAGCTTCCCAAGACTTGGGATTTCAGGTGTGTGTCACTATGCAGGGGTCAAATTATACCTCTGTTCTCAGTAAGAATGTCCAAGGTAAATGTCAATTAATGAAATTAAAGAAACTTGATTACTATTTTGAATTCAGCCTGCTGTAGATTGAGGTGTGATATAACATTCTAATAGTTTTCACTGATTCTTTAAATTTCCTTTTATGTCTTCTGCATGTGCTACAACTCTTTTCTCATCTGCATTGTCCCTGTTAATGCAAAGTCCTTTTTGTCTGAACTCTGTGTAATTCACATTTCATTTGTAGGTCAGACATGCTCTCATTATTTATACAAAATTATGACTCAGTAGCATTCCAGGATCCTGAACCAAACTCTGAACATTCTGGCACACAACCTAGGAAAAGGGACCATTCTCATTGTTATGCAAGCTTGCTTTCCTCTTCTCTGACACTCACTCCCCTCCAAGTCTCCAAGCTCTTTCATACTTCTGCTTTCCAAGCCAGCACTAGCACATGGTCTTGTACTTCATGCCATCTTTTTTAGTCTGAGTCAGCGGTTGTGGAGAACATTAACTCATTAACAATGCAATTATCTTTCTTTACTTTAAACTCTTGCCAAACTAGGTTGTTTTCAGTCAGCAAATTTGGAAAGAGATTGTTTTAAATTTGCATTATCATTCTTTTTATAGGGTAGTGGAGAAGCTCAAAGGAGTCCATAAAATGCACACATCCTTCTGGTCTTTTTCTTCTTCCTTCTTTTCCTCCCTACCTTTCTTCTTCTTTCTCTTCATCTTTATTTTCTTCTTCCTCTTCTATCCCTCTCACTACTGGGCCCAAACTCACAATTTTCCTATCTCACACTGAATGAAGGTCAGCTTCTTTAATTTATTCCTTTGTTTTTAGAAATGAAATGGCAAGAATTCTCATATAACCCAAGTTTCACAATGCTGTACTAACATCATCTTTTTTATTTTGCATCTTAGGTTCTGAAGAATAAGAATAAGTCAGAGCTCTGATTCTTCTACAGCTCTTCATCACAGTGTATGAATTTTAGTCCCTACATGGTTTCATTATCTGACATGTCATTACTTCCATCTACCACTATACCTACCTTAATTCAGTCATGTATATTGTCATCTCTTTCCATGGACATTTTAGACTATCCAGTGAGATCATACTCAGAAACTGATGTATTCCTAAATTACTGTAAAACAATGATCAGTTTGATAAATAGAAGTATTAGCTCAAAGAGATTTGGAGTTTCCGATATTTACCATACATAATGGACGCCATACCCGTACTACATATGGTTGAACAACTTCATAAAAACCAACCAAGGAAGATGTTATTTTTATTATTACTTTGAACAACTGTAAAGGAGAGTGTGTCCTTGCAATAGTGTTGTGCATCAGTTGCAATGCAGTCACCTTTGTGTTTTCAATTCAAGAGCAACATTGATTCTTCAGTGATGGGGACAGTGAGACCGATTACATTTCCAGAATCATTCCAAAAAATGAGAAGGTGAGAATTCTAACTTGGAAAAGATAAAAAGAATGCAAGTTTACATGCATTCATATATGCATATTTCTTCTCATTACCTGTTGTGGCAGAGTTCTAAAAATATATCCTTATATTACTGAACAAATTTACTCCCTAATATGATAAATTATTCCTTCCTTAGTTATATCATATAGCACAGTTGACTTTTAAGTAGGACTATTACTCCAGGTGGTCTAATCTAATCACATAAACCTTTAAAACACTTTCTGGTGGCAGGAAGGGGAAGGAGATACAGTAAGTCACTTTTACAAATTGTAAAGGACATAAAGTGCTGTTATCAGTTTGAATATGGAAGAGTTTATATGAGAAAGAAAGGCTGCTGGCCTCTGAGAACTGAGTAGCCTACTGGCTGACAGCCAGCCAAGTAATCTTGTACCTGTAAGAAACTGAATTCTCCCACAGCTCACCTTCTGAGCTTTCAAGAGCCCCAGGCCTTCTGATGAAAATGCAGCTCAGCTAATGACTTGATTCTGGCCTTTCAAGATGCTAAACAGAGAGGCTGCTCACGCCATCCAGCATTTTTAAACTACAGAGCTATGAGCTAATATGTGGATGCTATTTTGAGCTACATTTGGAGTGACTGGTTAAGTAGCAGTCAAATGCCTTCTTGATTTGCCGTGTCCTACGATCACAGAGAGCTTGGAACCATAGATCATGTTTCTCTATGGCACAGGTCTACAGTCCCCTTTGCAAAGTCTGTGTTCAGCTAGAATTCTAGAACTGTTAATGATCATGAATGGGTGAAAAGTAATTGTTCAATGTATTCATCAGACGTGCCCTGTGATTGAACTCCCAACTGCTTTCTGGCTAGTATAAGAGGGCCAGGAAGATGTGATATTCCATTTAGCTGCTCTCTTCCCCCTACAATGAGTAGGAAAGGTCCCTCAGGCACACACGAGTTTAACAGCCACATCATGTCGTCTTAAATAAGCCATGCTGGGCTCCCTCTGGGATTGAGAAGATGATATCAGAAATAAAAATAAACCACTAGGCACTTGCTGACCTCATTCTTGGGCTGATTAAGAGCCAGATGATGAAGTTACACTTTTAATACAATCCTGAGAGTAGAAAAGAGCTCACTCCTCTTTTAGTTCCCATTAGGGTCTTTGTCCAGATAAAGACTGTCTGTATTCTCTGCAAAAATATAGCCAGTTTCCTTCCTGTTCTCAGAAAGGAGGGCACCAGTAGTGTCTGTAATGTTTGCTCATGCTTTTCTTCTACCTCCTATCTTCCTCCTTCTCTTCTGTTATTTCTAATATCATCGCTTCCCTTTTATACATTTTTGGAGCTATTTAGTTTGGAAAGTGAGAGTTCCAGAGCAGCACTGAAGGGGGAAAAAAAGAAGCCCAGCCTCTCAAAGTGATATAAATGCCCTTTATTCTTATTTGAGTTTCTCACTGCTCAGAGTGTAAGGGTAGAAAATAGAACAGTCTAACAGAAACAGAGAGCAAGACCTTTCCCATGGTGTTTGAAAAAGACTATAAAAGGGGGACAGGGAGGAGAATGGAGTGACCCTGTTTCTGTCCCTTGGCAGCTCTCAGTCAACACTTCTGCAGTACCATGGCATTTACTGTCATTTCATGCCATTAAACCTCAAAAAAGCACTTCAGTAGAGGGGTCCATGGTACTTAAATGCATTTTTCTGCTCTTGAGAAGAAGATTTGGTCTCTGCCTTTGAATGATGAATGAGGTTGCTGGAGAACATTACATTCACATATGGAAAAGGCATGGAGAAGACAAGGGTAGCAAAGGGATCATTGAGGAAACCTACAGGGACAGGGTGTAGTAAGGTTGGAGAGAAATAAGAGAAGGCATGTTTCTTAGTGGAAGTTTATCAGAGATATGGAAGGAAAGTCTTTATGTTATGAAGTTGGGAGGAATAATGAATGAAATATAGTTTTGCTAGAAACACATATGGATTAAGTTCTTATGTTTACGTAGCTAAAGGATTTGACCTCCAGCACCAAAGGCTATGACAGATTGATGTGGTTCAGTCCCCTAGACTGCAGTTCTATGCTGCAGCCAGACACCAGTTTGAGCAGACCAACACACACAAAGAAGATGATGGTTTTGAAACCTCTGTTTTTTGTTGGATTGTTTTAAATTATTGATGATCTTCTTTAACACTTTAAATAGGCTAAGTAATGGGTGTGTCAGCACTTGAGGAGCCTGGTAAATTCTGGCATGACTCTCAGCTGGGTGACCTTTTGTAGGTCATGTTACTTATCTGGGCCATTTTTGCCTCTTCAGTGAATTAGGAAATTAATAAGAATGACTTGCTAATTTAAGGATATCAAGTTCAAGGTGGGTATAATTATAACTTTGGCAAATTTTCTATATTCTCTTGCTTTGCTCTTTTGACACTGTTGATAATTGCTGGTATTTTTATTTTGTTGTTTTATTGTAGTAGGAAAAGCACGGAGTGAGATTTGAACAATTTTTTTTTTTTTTTTTTTTTTTTTTTTTTTTTTTGGTTTTTCGAGACAGGGTTTCTCTGTGTAGCCCTGGCTGTCCTGGAACTCACTCTGTACACCAGGCTGGCCTCGACCTCAGAAATCTGCCTGCCTCTGCCTCCCAAGTGCTGGGATTAAAGGAGTGCGCCACCACCACCCGACTTGAACAAATTTTAATCTAAGTAAAATATAAGAGACTCAGAAATTTTATTCATATGAGGTAGCAAAATAAATCAAAGTCACTTAGTAAACTAGAAGGATTATTATCAGGGTTGAGGGGCAAAATGGACACTTATTTATCACGAGCTGTAATGTGTCACCTTTTAAGAGTAACAAGTTAACATATAGTCTTCTGAAAATCTGCTTATGTTACAAACCCATACACCCCTACTCCATGCTATTAATAATTATTCTAGTGGTGAGAGGAAAGCAGTACCTCAAATCCTTTAGTTAAGTAAACAAAAGAACTTAATCCATATGTGTTTCTAGCATCAGTTGCTAAGTGAGAGGTAAATGCCTCCTCCGAGATGAAAGTTGAGAAAGATTGATGTAGTTCTCAGTGGAGGCCCTCAGTTCTATCTGAGACTATTCATTAGGAAAGAGTTGACTTAGTGAGTACCAATGCTTTCACCTACTCCGTTGTATTGGCTTATGGTGAAGGACTGTCCCTATCTCTGGAGAAGGTGCCATGGGGCCATACATTTTACGGTCAGAGACAACATCCAACCCTTAGTGCTCTCTGTTTTCCATTAGTTAGCTATGCTTGTCATGGCTGTTCATTCAATGAGTTTAAATGTTTATCTATGTGTAAGAACCAGAGACCTGAATATATAAGAGCAGAGTTCTCAGTTTGTGACCATGGTCCTCCTTACCTTGTGCCTGTTACTAAGCCTCGCTCTTTCCTGATCTATTCTCTATTCCCATTATTCAAATGAACGTGCCATCCACCTGGAGCTTGGCAGCTCATAACCCCCAAAGCTCATATTAGAACATCAGAGTACATCTAAGTGGCAGAGTGATTAAGCATTTCATTCTTCTGCTTTGATAAACTCTAACCCACTAAGGAGATTTCTTTCTATTGTCAGTGCTATTTCAGGGCTCAGGGACTAGTTGTGTACCTTACTCTTCAGCCAATCATAGGCAGGAATAAGCAGGGGATTGATAGGCAGTAAGGTCCACTGGGGATAATGTGGGTTATTTCGGGTTTATCTTATTCTTAGCCAGCATCCTAGGGAAGTGATATCTACACACGATTCAGTATTGCCTGCTGGTGGTGGCGGCAGGACACTTTACTTCAGGTGTTTTGTGTTCAGGATTACAGAAATATGTTGGGGAAAAAAGCAGTCTTCTGATGCTAGCTCAGCATTCTGATGCTAGGTAGATGTCTGGAGGGTTAGGTTGAAGGCATTATGCAGACTTTGTTAATAGACACATAAATGCTAGTACCCACAGTAGAGCCTGATGCACTAAAAGGAAAATCATGTGCTTGGTACTCTACTCTGCTGTGATTTAAAGGTGTAAGAAAATATGCCCATCATTCTGGTGTCTAGGCAGTGAGTCAATAATGATAAGGAATCGCTAAGAGGAGAGGCATTTGTCAGATGAGGGCAGTATTTCCTTCAGTCTTGTGTCCCACATTGTGAAAGAACAGTGATGGAGAGCCAGATACTTGACCATCTCAGTGCATCTAATACTAGGTGATGAGTTATTCTGATTACCAGAAATCTCTTCCCCATTGAGTGTGTGTTTCCAAATCATTAGTATATAAAAATACCTGATAATCTCAACTCCCAGGGATTTATTTTTGTTTATTGCCCATTGGAGTGATTCATCAAGTGCTGGCTACATAATTACTGTTCAGCAAATGTTGGAATGAATGGTCTATATTAGTGTCTTTCATACCTCAAAACTCAACATAATCCTTTTAAGCATTACTTTAGTCAGCAAGTCAGAACAGTAGAAGTCTGATTATACTAGGGCCAGCAGGTAGGGGGTGGGGTTAAATAGTTACGCCTTTCAGTCTTGAGTTTAGTGTCTTATTTGGGAAAGCAGTCAAATATCTATGATTCCTTCAAAAAGTGTTTATTAATACTCATGATTTCAAAGCCCTATGAGTATTCTTCAACACTTAAAAGGAGAGTAAACTTTTAATGTGGGGAAGACAGAGCTAAAGGTATACAATAAAATGCTCATATTTTACATATAAGAGAAGCAATTATACAAAATTTCTTTGTGTGAGATCAAGAAAATGTGTTCTGGGATGTAGCTAAGGTGTAAGCCAAAGTAAATAAGTAGGAGTGAGCAAGCATTGACTTTAAGATGGAAGAAAGGACATTTCATAGTTTCTTTATCTGTTGTGATAAAATAGACAAAAGCAACTTAAGGGACACAGGGCTTATTTGTCTCATAATTTCAATTTATAGTCCCACCCAAAATTAAAATAACTCTCCCTTCTTCAGCAGTCATTGACTGCCAGTAACTCTTCAGCTATGGGTGGGGCCTAGTGCGATTCTGCTCTTCCATTATGTATCTCTGTCTGGCATGTTGGCATTGCTTAGATATTGTATTAGTAGCCATATTTTGCATGCTAGATTGTTATTTTATGGAGGGTTAACAAAAATAAAGTGTATGTAAATAGCCATTTAGAAACTTACTGTCTTGCAACACAACTGAAAAATGCAGTTCTTAACTGGGGCTGAGAGATAGCACAATGGTTAAGACAACATGTTGCAAATTGCTACTTGTATTGCATGACATACTGTTTGTCCTGTGTAAATTAAAAAAAAATGTTAAGAAAAGCAGTAGCCTGGCTATAAAGAAACACCAGCCATATAACTGGTCCAGGAATATCAGTACATTTCTGGTATAGAGAAAGTTTAGTTAAGATATCTTCTAATGGCATTATGACTGCATTTTGTGTTAATACAGGCTCAACTTTAAGGCATTAACTTCTTTTTTAAATTATTTTTATTGGGTATTTTATTTACATTTCAGATGACATCCCCTTTCCCCATTCCCCCCCCCAGAAAACCCCCATCCCATGCCCTCTTTTTCTTTTTGCTTTTCTACACTTTTTAAAAATGTTAATCATATGCTTTATAAGTTTGGTATTGCTCAATCAGAAGTGTAACCCAATACCCAGCCTAGATATATCAACTATCTTTGACTGGTGGAGACCCGTGAATATCTGCCTCCATATTCCCCCTCTCTTTCTCTCTCTCATCACCTAGCTTCTCCTCTCCTTCTTCTCCTCCTCTTCTTACTCCTTCTCTTCCTCTCGGTATCCCTCTCAACTTAGCTCCTCCTACATATCTCCCTTCCTGTTAAAATAAAACTTTTCTCTCAAAATACAATTAGAGCATAATTATGCCAATTTGTACCAGTGAGGTACAAGATAGTCCTAATACCCAGTCCATCATTTTGTTGACTAACCGGAACCTCTGTCATCTCTCCTAAATAAAAGACTTAGTTCTGAACCTGGCTTTGTCCTTGGCTTTAGAATGAATGTCAGCAGAGAACCATCCACTTAGATCTTTTCTCTCAAGGTAAATAGCCAGGATTGGCTATGAGACTATAAGTCTTCAACCCAGTCAGAAATCCAGAATGACTGAGTTAACTGAAATTATGGGAAGCACAAAGCATAGCTTCTAAACCTTAGCCAATTTATAGAGACCGCTGAATACCTGGACAGTCCCTATACTACGTTGGAGCATCTGATCTTCAGCCTTCTGGCCCAGGATCATCTGACAGACCTAGTGATGCAGAATTATTAAGGGCTGATTACTCTGTCTAGGCAGATATGATCAGTCGACTATTCTGCAAGTGTGTCCTTTTCTGGACAGTAATTTGTCTGTAGATGAAAAGAGGCAATTCTAAGGCATCAACTTCTTGTGGAATCATGGTGGCACCAAAACTGTACATGCAATGAACACTTTTTTAAAACTATGTGAACACAACTATGCATTACAATTGGGTTAGAAGGTTTCTGAGTATAGTTTCTAGAATTCAAAGCCATTGAAAACAACTTCAGGTTTGTATATAAGCAATGAGATGTTTTACGTTCAAGAACTATGATCAAATTTTGTGTTTATGCATACATTCTACTTTCTCTCTGTTGCTGTATCCAACTGTTGGCAGTTTTCAGCCTGACCATGGTTCAGATACACCATTGTAAAATTTTAGCTGTCTTGCTTACTTTACAGTATTAGGACAAGAAGTAATGTTGGTCACAAGCAGCAGGATTAAAATGTGTAGCACTATTAGCCCCAAAAGGCACAGAAAAGGGAACAGAGAAGAAGCAGATGTGACTGGATAACAAGTTTCATAGGCCCTTGAAAGATGAAAGCTTTATTTTGAATAATTATGCCCCATTCCTAGATATATAGGAAATCAAAAAGGGTATTTGGCTAAATGTCTATACAACGTAGCATAAAAACTGTTTACATAGACTTATGTTTTATTTTGCATGAATAATCTAGGGATGGTTTGAAGTATAAAGAAAAACACGCACTATTTATATGCAAATATCCCACATTTTATATAAAGGCTTTGAGTATCTGTAGACTTTTATATGGGGGATTCCCCTAACAGTATCAAGAGGCAAATGTATTAGTGAGAAACCTACAAGATCCCACTGCACATATTATATACATATTTTAACAATTGCAATTAACGATAGGTACCAGAGAATTGATAGTTAACACAAATTCCTGTAATAATGGAGCTTATGTTCTAGTCATAAGCAACAGAGAGTATTGAAACAAAAGAACTATAAGGTATAAGCAGTTAAGAGAATCTACTGCTCTTGCAGAGGATCATAGTTCAATTCCTTTGTGTTAGGTGACTTACAATTGCCTGTAACTTCAGCTTCAGTAGATGCCCTCTTCTGACCTCAAAAGGGACTTATACCTACTTGGGAACACCCCCACCCACCCACATTTTTATACTTTTAAAAATAGAGAAAAAAACCAAGAAATGATCTAATTTAGCTTCATGGTTTTATCTCTCATGTTATGTTCTGACTCCTAATTTTATAGATCCCACCTCTGAGTTTCCTCAGGATTCACTCACTATCTTTTATCCACTTGTAACCTAAGTTTTATTGTGACCAAAACATGATTTGTTTTATTAATTTTGATTATTTTTTGTGTTCTTTGATAATTTTGTACAACGTGTTTTGAGCACATTCATCTTGCCAACAATTCCCAGATCCCCCTGCCCCGCACACTTCCTCATCCACCTAACTCTCAGTTTTTTCAAACTCATCAATCTCTCTCTATTCTTGGATATGTAATCTTCCACCCCGAGTGTGACTAAGTTAACAAGGAGGAAACTCAGTGAAAACAAGGTCTCCCCTCCCCAGAAGCCAACAATAGCCAATAACTCCATGGCTAGAGGTAAGATTTTGTGCTCAATTTTTATCTTCATGCTTTAATTTGGTATTGATTGCATGTGTACAGATCTTATGCATGCTGTCACCAATGCTGGGAGTTGATAGGTAGAGCTACCTTGCTGTGTCCTGAAGAGACTGTTTCCTTGTTATCCAGTGCCTTTACCTCTGACACTCTCTCCTTTCCCTATTCCACAATGACTCCACAGCCTTTGAAAGAGGAGGTGTAGTATACATGTAATGATTATGGCTTAGGATTCTCAGTATCTTTTTTCCTGTGTCTTGTTCAGTTATGAGTCTCTGTGTTAATCATCATCTACTACAAATAGAAGCTTCTTTGATGAGGGTTAAGAGACACATTAACCTACAGGTAAAATAGGTCATTAGGAATTGCTTTACCATTCCTAGTAGTTGGACTTCTTATTTGTTAGTCTGTGGTACTTGTCAGGAAATTGTTGGTCTGTTATAGGGTAACTCAATTTTAACTCTTTGGTACATGTATTATTTAGAAATTGATTTAGCAAAATAACAGTGTCTTCTCTCCTAGGGCTATGACCCGTGTCACCACAGGTCTTGGCCTGATAATTGTGCCAGATACGGATTTCATCTTGTAGATCAGGCCTTGAGTTCAATAAGATATTGATGGGTTATTCCCAGGAGGTCCAGGTCATTATTGGAGCAGTGAGGATGTCTTGCCAGGCCTGTCATTACTGTAGCTCACAGGGTTCACAGCTGGATAAAATTGATGATTTCATTGATGGCTACTTTTCTTTTCTGATAGCATCCTTAGCACTTTCTAGTGTTATAAAAGTTCACCAATAGCAAAGACACTGTAAGTCATTATCAGCATGTTTCTTCATGTTATATAACTCAAGTATTTGATGACTTCTGCAGTAGGCTCTTACCATCTAGCTCTGAAAGTAACTAATAGCACTGGCAATGGCCTGTAATATTTGGGGGTCTATGAGTCTTCACTAACCAAAAAATTCAAAAGAAGTAACCCATTCATAGTAGTGGAAATTTTATTTGTTAGTCTGTGGTGCTGGTGAGAAAATTGTTCCTCTGTTATAGGGTAACTCAATTTTAACACTTTTGATATATGTATTACACAAAGATCACACACACACACACACACACACACACACACACACACACATCTGGAAGCTTCTACGGTAATCAAAGGGTAGGTTTCCATGTTAATTTTCAAAGAATTTTTAATGATATTTATATCTCTTCTTATTCCCTTCTCTACACTGCTGTTCACTCCCCTCCCCCACCCAAGTTCAACCCATTATTTTCCATTTGTTCCCTCTTAACCCATTATACCAGTATATGCCATCTTCTTTCCCTTGAAGAATGCCCCATCATGGCCCTCTAGCAATTTTCTGAACTCTACGAGTATTCAAACAAAATAGACATATCTGAAGATTCAAAGTGAACATCTACAAGTGAGAGAAAACATGTGACATTTGTCTTTCTGGGTCTGAGTTACCTAACTGAGAGTTCATGTTTCCAGTTCCATCAGTTTACAGGCAAACTCCATTTTTTTTTTAAACAGCAGAATAACTTTCCATTGTGAAAAATATACCATATTTTTGTTATCCATAATTTAACTGGTAGATATCTAGGCTCTTTTCATGTCTTGACAATTCTGAATAGGGAAGCAATGAATATGAACAAGCAGGCATTTCTATACTAAGATATGAAGTTCTTTGGATTTGTGTTTCAGCTATATTTGTGTGGAGCTATAGCTGGGTCATGTGCTAGGTTTGTTTTCAGATATTTGAGAAACCTCCATATTGGTTTCTGTAATGGCTGTATCACTTTATATTCACTCCAGCAGTGAAGTCACATACTCCCTCCCCACCTGCATTTGGCATCTTGTTTTGTTTAAATCTCAATCATGTTAACCAGGGTAAGGTAAAATCTCTAAGTAGAACTCTATATTATTTTATTCACTGCTTCATTAATGTTGCTAAATGCAGCCAATTCCTTTAGCTGCTCAGGCCAAGGCCTGGGAATCACCCTTGGTCACTGTCCTTCCTGTCTTCCTTTTCAGCACATCTTATGAGTTTTCACCATCATAACACATACTGGTTCTCAGTGTCCCTCACCAATTCCATGTCTGCTTCCACTCTTCCCCAGAATCCCAGTTTATCAGATCTTACCTGAAAACTGTGAGGCACTCTTAACTGATTTTCCTGCCTCTGCTTTTTCCTTGTGGGAATCAGTTCTCCAGCAACAGTCAGAGTAATTATACACAATGTGTGTCAGCTGACATGATTTCCCTACTTAAAATGTAAGGCAATTCTATGATTACATGACTGTGAATTAAATGAAGACAAGCTTTCAAAATAGCCACAGAATTTTCAGTTTTTTCCCCCAAACACTGTTTTGTTCACTAAACTCAAAGCATATGGGTTGTTCCATTGGCTGAACTGGCCCCACCTCACAACACCTCCCCATCTAACTCTGCCTGGATGATTCTTTCTCTAGCTTCTGATGTAGCTTGTTCCTACCTATCTATGCATCATAACTATCTCAGAGAACATTTTTTTTTTTTGGCTCACAACATTGGGAGCACCATCATAGAAGCAGGGGGAGGTGGTGGGATAGGGAAATTTTTGGAGGGGAAACTGGGAAGGAGGATAACATTTGAAATGTAAATAAAATAACCAATAAAAAAATTTAAAAAGTTTAGGCAATGGTTGATTTGCCCTTTTGCCTTTGGTCTGTGCCAAGGCAAAATACCCATGGAGTACTGTGTCACAAATTCATTCCCCTTATGACTAAAAACAGAGAGGAAAGACCTGTGGTTCAAATGTCACCTCCAAAGCCAGACTCACAAAGACCAAAGGTGTTCTACTGGGTTCAACCTCGTGATGATTTTACAACTTCCCATAGAAATGGCTTTCAAGTCTACAAGGCAGACACATATTCAAAGTAGCAAAGAGGTGTTGACTCACCATCTAAATTATTTATTTTTGTTACACAAAATCCAATTTATTTCATTCACAATACTTATCACAACTGGAGATTATTTCACTCATTTATATATATACAAAATGTCAATGAATATGTATATGGCTCAGTTTGCATATTTGTCTCTTTTATAAATGTATAGGTAATATCCATTTAATGATATGCTACTGTACTTCTAGTGTTCAGCATATTGAACAAGGCACAAGTTTTCAAGACAGGATCAAATCTAAGTATTGTGTCCAAGGACCATAGTTTAAGGACCAGAGGAGCAATGGATGTGTAAGATTAATAAGAAAAATGTGAAGAACCAATCTGGGTCCCAAAACTAAAACAACCCCACAGTTTTCTTCATCAGAGTCTGAGCACTACCTAAAGAGTATGAATAAATGTTTCACTTAAATATAACTCAAGCCCTTATAAACTGGATTGGCTAGTGAGATTTTTTTTTTGTCAAACTGATACAGGCTAGAGTTATTTGAGAAGAGAACCTCAATTGAGAAAATGATTCCATCCAATTGCTTTTAGGCAAGTCTGTGTGACATTTGCTTGATGAATGATTGATATTGGTGGGCCCAGTCTGGGGTTGGTGGCACTCCTGAGCAGTCCTGAGTTGGATAAAATAAGAGGCCACACAAGCCATGAAGAACAAGCCAGTCAGCATCATTCCTCCATAAGTTCTACTTCAGTTTCAACACAAGGTTCTTGTCTTAAGTCCCTGCCCTGACTTCCCTCAGTGATAGAGTGTGACTAGAATGAGAGCAAACATAAACTGTTTCCTCCACAAGGTACATTTGGTCAAGCTATTTTTATCATAGCAATACAAACATTAAGACAATGAGGGAATTTAGGTACTTTTATCCATCCAAGTGTAAGGGTTCTCAGTAGTAAAATATATGACAATATTGTGTATTGTGCATCATTATTGTGAGAAAGAACTTTCTCGTTTTGAAAGGTGGAGTACTCTGAGTAGAACTTATTATACAGGAAATAATCAAACTCAGAGCTGAAATCAACCACGTAGAAACAAAAAGAACTATACAAAATATCAACAAAACCAGGAGCTGGTTCTTTGAGAAAATCAACAAGATAGATAAACCCTTAGCCAGACTAAACAACGGGCACAAAGACAATATCCAAATTAATAAAATCAGAACTGAAAAGGAAGACATAACAACAGAAATTGAGGAAATTAAAAAAATCATCAGATCCTACTACAAAGGCCTATACTCAACAAAATTGGAAAATCTGGATGAAATAGACAATTTTCTAGACAGGTACCAGATACCAAAATTAAATCAGGAACAGATAAAACATCTAAACAGTCCTATAAACCCTAAAGAAATAGAAGAAGTCATTAAAAGCCTCCCCACCAAAAAATTCCAGGACCGGACAGTTTTAGTGCCTAATTCTATCAGACCTTCAAGGAAGACATAATACCAATTCTCTTCAAGCTACTCCATTGAATAGAAACAGAAGGAACACTACCCAATTCGTTCTATGAAGCTACCATTATGCTCATACCCAAACCACAGAAAAACCCAACAAAGAAAGAGAACTACAGACCTATCTCTCTTATGAATATTGATGCAAAAATACTCAATAAAATTCTCGCAAACTGAATCCAACAACACATCAAAACAATTATCCATCATGATCAAGTAGGCTTTATCCCAGGAATGTATGGATGGTTCAATGTTCAGAAATCCATCAATGTAATCCACTATATAAATAAACTCAAAGAAAAAAAAACACATGGTCATCTCACTAGATGCTGAGAAAGCATTTGACAAAATCCAACATCCTTTCATGTTAAAAGTCTTGGAAAGATCAGGAATTCAAGGCCCATACCTAAACATAGTAAAAGCAATATACAGCAAGCCAGCAGCCAACATCAAACTAAATGGAGAGAACCTTGAAGCAATAAGATCAGGGACTAGACAAGGCTGCCCACTCTCAACTTACCTAATTAATGTAGTGCTGGAAGTCCTAGCTAGAACAATTAGACAACAAAAACAAGTAAAAGGGATACAAATAAGAAAGGAAGAAGTCAAAATTTCACTATTTGCAGATGATATGATAGTATACTTAAGTGACCCTAAAACTTCCACCAGAGAACTCCAAAACCTGATAAATGACCTTAGCAAAGTGGCTGGATATAAAATCAACTCAAACAAATCAGTAGCCTTCCTCTATTCAAAGGATAAACAGGCTGAGAAAGAAATTGGGAAATGACACTCTTCACAATAGCCACAAATAATATAAAATATCTTGGAGTGAATCTAACCAAGAAAGTGAAAGATCTGTATGACAAGAACTTCAAGTCTCTGAAGAAAGAAATCGAAGAAGAGTTCAGAAGATGGAAAGATCTCCCATGCTCCTGGATTGGCAGGATTAACTTAGTAAAAATGGCCATCTTGCCAAAAGCAATCTACAGATACAATGCAATCCCCATCAAAATTCCTAATCAATTCTTCATAGAGATAGAAAGAGCAATTTGCAAATTCCTTTGGAATAACAAAAAACCCAGGATAGCAAGAACTATTCTCAACAATAAAAGAACTACTGGGGGAATCACCATCCCTGACCTCAAACTGTACTACAGAGCAGTAGTGATAAAAACTGCATGGTATTGGTACAGAGACAGGCAGGAAGATCAAAGGTATAGAATTGAAGATCCAGAAATGAACCCACACACTTATGGTCACTTGATCTTTGACAAAGGAGCTAAAACCATCCAGTGGAAAAAGGTCAGCATTTTCAACAAATGGTGCTGGTTCAACTGGAGGTCAGCATGTAGAAGAATGCAAATTAATCCATTCTTATCCCCTTGTACAAAGCTCAACTCCAAGTGGATAAAGGACCTTCACATAAAACCAGATACACTGAAACTAATAGAAGAGAAGGTGGGGAAGACCCTCCAATACCTGGGCACAGGGTAAAAGTTTCTGAACAAGACAACAATGGCTTATGCTCTACGATCATCAATTGACAAATGGGACCTCATCAAATTGCAAAGCTTCTGTAAGGCAAAGGACACTGTCAATAAGACAAAATGGCAACCAACAGATTGGGAAAAGATCATTACCAATCCTACATCCAATAGAGGGTTAATATCGAATATATACAAAGAACTCAAGAAATTAGACAGACAACAAAATAATCCCATTTAAAATGGGGTACAGAGTTAAACAAAGAGTTCTCAACTGAGGAAACTCAAATGGCCAAGAAGCACCTTAAGAAATGCTCAACATCCTTAGTCATCAGGGAAATGCAAATCAAAACAACCTTGAGATACCACCTCTCACCAGTCAGAATGGCTAAGATCAAAAATTCAGGTGATAGTAGATGCTGGAGAGGATGCGGAGAAAGAGGAACACTCCTTCATTGTTGGTGGGGTTGCAAACTGGTACAACCACTCTGGAAGTCAGTCTGGCTGTTCTTCAGAAAATTGGACATAGCACTATCTGAGGACCCAGCTATAGCACTCCTGGGCATATACCCAGAAAATGCTGCAACATATAACAAGGACATATGCTCCACTATGTTCATAGCAGCCTTATTTATAAGAGCCAGAAGCTGGAAAGAACCCAGATGTCCTTCAACAGAGGAATGGATACAAAAAATGTGGTACACTTACACAATGGAATATTACTCAGCTATTAAAAATAATGAATTTGAAAAATTCTTGGGTAAATGGATGGAACTAGAAAATATAATCCTGAGTGAGTTCAATCAGAAAAGAACACACATGATATTTACTCACTGATAAGTGGATATTAGCCCAAAAGTTTGAAACAACAAAGATTCAACTAACAGACCACATGAAGCTCATGAAGAAGGAAGAACAAGTGTGGATGCCTAGATCTTTCTTAGAAGGAGTAACTAATTACCCAAGGGAGCAAATATGGAGACAAAGTGTGGGACAGAAACTGAAGGAGAGGCTGGATGGAGACCATTCCATGTGGGTATTCATCCCATGTGCAGTCACCAAAAATAGACGGTGATATGGATGAGAGGAAGTGCATGCTGACAGCAGCCTGATAAGGCTGTCTCCTTAGAGGTCCCCCAGAGTCTGACATACCCAGAGGCAGATACTCACAGCTAACCATTAATCAGATCAAGGGTTCCCAATGGAGAAGTTAGAAGACTGAAGGAGCTGAAAGGGTTGGTGGCCCCATGAGGAGAGCAACAATACCAACCAACCAGAGCTCCCAGGGTCTAAACCACCAGCCTAGGAGCACATAGGGAGGGACTCAGGACTCCAACTGTATATGTAGGGGAGGATGGCCTTGTTGGGCATAAGTGGGAGAGGAGATCTTTGGTCCCATGAAGGCTGAACACTGAATAGCGGGGGGAATCTGAGGGTGGGGAGGTGGGAGTTGGGGGTTGGTAGGGGCACACCCTTATAGAAGCAGGATGAGGAGGGATGGGATAAGGGGTTCCTGGGTGGTGGGCGGAATGGGGTAAGGGGATAAAATTATAAATGTAAATATTATATTCAAAAAAGGGGGGAAAGAAAAGGTGTTAAAACCAACATCTTTAATAAAATGTCAGCCCTCTAAAAAATTATCTTGATACTAAAATTTGTTATGAGAATTGTACATTGTAGAATACACAGCCTTGGTGTATCTACTCATCCAGCAAGTTATGCAGACCTGCTCAAACCTCTGAGGTCCTGGATTTCCATCTGGATGCAGTGAAGACGCAGCATCAGAGGCTTATCAATTTACTCCTCCCCCCACCCCTCTTCTAATATCTCAACACCCATAATCAGCTTGAAGAAATTAATGAAGAGTCAGCGCCCCTACTCCCTGGCCTTGGGGACTAAGGTGGTTAATATTGGGCTGTCTTTCTAGGGAAAAGTAGCGGCTTTTGTGGGAATATGGAGGATTAGCTAGGATTTATTGCATAGCCATATCCTATTGGTAGAAATCTATATAATTATTATCAAGATGAAGTTATAATTTCTTAAATGGTACAAAATTTACTTTGATTTCATATTTAAGGCTTTCTATGGTACGAGCCTTTTATTGACATAAAAGTGAGATGAATATTGATACTCTCATAGGCATTGTGCCTGTATAACACATTTAGGAATACAAGGCCTAGACCCAGTCCTTCTTTAACTTTTTCAACTGATTTGAGATGGTTAGCCTGTGAGTTAAGGGACTATAGCAAATTAATGGCTTGGAGTTTATTGTTAGGGTGTTTTCTATATTTTATCTAGAAATAGCTGAGTGGAGTTAACAGACAACAGTCCAGATTACCTTACATGGATAGTTGGTTTTCAAAACGTCAGAAGTTCACAGAATTGACATGACAAACATTTCTGTATTAATGTTCATTTTGATAAGAGACCTGTCTGCTCCTGACAGCTTCCTGTATTGGATTCTAAGAAGAAACTGAGCATCTTTGGAGTTACTCCAGTTGTGGTGAGACACCCACTAGGCAAGAATTGCCTCTTTTCATCTACAGACAAATTACTGTCTAGAAAAGGACACACTTGCAGAATAGTCGACTGATTATATCTGCCTAGACAGAGTAATCAGTCCTTAATAATTCTGCATCACTAGGTCTGTCAGATGATCCTGGGCCAGAAGGCTGAAGATCAGATGCTCCAACACTTTGTAGTATAGGGACTGTACAGGTGTTCAGCGGTCTCTATAAATTGGCTAAGTTTTAGAAGCTATGCTTTGTGCTTCCCCTAATTATATTTAACTCAGTCATTCTGGATTTCTGACAGGGTTGAAAACTTATAGTCTCATAGCCAATCCTGGCTATTTACCTTGAGAGAAAAGATTTGAGAGGATGGTTTTCAGCTGACTTTCATTCTAAAGCCAAGAAAAAGGCCATGTCCAGAACTAAGTGTTTTAGTTAGGATAGATGACAGAGGTTCTGGTTAGTCAACAAAATGATGGACTGGGTATTAGGACTATCTTGTACCTCACTGGTACAAATTGGCATAATTATGTTCTAATTGTATTTTGAGAGAAAAATTTTATTTTAACAGGAAGGGTGATATGTAGGAGGAGCTAAGGTGAGAGGGGTACCAAGAGGAAGAGAAGGAGTAAGGAGAGGAGGAGAAGTTAGGTGATGAGAAAGAGAGAAAGAGAGGGGGGATATGGAGGCAGATGTTCATGTGTCTCCACCAGTCAAAGATTTATTTACCTAGCCTGTGTATTAGGTTACACTTCTGATTGAGCATTACCAAACTTATAAAGCCTTTGATTTACATTTTTAAAAAGTGTATAAAAGCAAAAAGAAAAAGGGGCCATGGCATAGGAGTTTTCTGGGTGGGTGGGTGGGGCGGGGAGAAATGGGGAAAGGGGATGGCATCTGAAATGTAAATAAAATATCCAATAAAAAAGAACTTATTATACAATATGCCTGTGTGATGAATATGTGGCAGAGGAAAGGGAGAGGAAGGAAGAGAAAAAGGAAGTGATCTGTCAAAGGTTTATCTAGTCTTCGGGTTGTCTCTCTGTGTGTGATTACCTTGACTTGCTGTGTAGGACAAAACAGTTTTTCTTCTCTTCTCACTCTCCAAAAACCCACATCATTTTCGTGGCCTTGAGAGATGTGAGGAATTCTTCTTGCCAGCTGGTATGCAATCAGTTCTACAGTAGATACCAGCTGAGTTCTCTAACTCAATTCAGCTCTGTCTAACTGGATATAACAGCAGAGCCCATAAATTGAGGTCTTAGTCTCTAAGACTGCCACATGTATTTTATATACCAATCATAAACCCTAACCTGTACCTGTGCTTCTGATTAACTGATTATAAATCAGAGTTCTTATACCCCTTCCTCTGGTTTTGATCAATATAGTGTAATGCTTTGTAGGACTCAGGAAAATATGTTCACTGGTTCATTATCAAGGATTTGAGAAAGGATAAATGATACAGTTGGAAATACACAAAAGGTGATGTATGGGGACAAAGCATTAAGTTTCCTTCTTCTACCCTGGTGATCCAACTTTTGTAAATGTCTACATGTTCATCTATCTTGAATTCTCTGAACTCCACTACTTTGGGTTTTATATTAGTTGCTTGTTGAGAACTGCACTACCCCAAGTTTTGGGGGCCAAAATGTCTCGGACCGTTCTGTCAGTGTTGGAACCTGCACTGCCAAAAGCCTTGGGGGCTAAATTCTTAGAGCCCACACTGCCCCAAGCTGTTCACAGGTTGGGGTTCATCAAGAGAGAGTGTGAGGACGGACTCGAAGAATGGAGACCAGGCAGAGTGTGATTCAATCCTGTTTATTCTTCAGTCTCTCTTCCTAGTCCAAGTCCAAAGTCTTGAGTTCCTAGTCCCTTGTTCCTAGTTTCTAGTGCCTCCAAGTTCCAAGTTATTTCTTCCAAGTGCTAAGTGCCTAATGTCTAATTCCAAGTTCTTCCTCCAAGTGTCAAGTGCCTAATACCTAATAATAATCTCTTCTGAGTTCTCTAGTCCAAGTGTCTTCTTCCTCAATCCCTAATTCCTACTCCAAGTTGTACTCTCTAACCTAATTCCTAGTACCAAGTTGTACTGAACTGTTCTGTCTGCTTCTTGCCTTTTATATGTCTCACTTCTAAGCCACGCCTCTAAGTCACTCCTTTAAGTCATGCCCTTAGGCCTTGTCTCTAAATCTGATCTCTAAGCCCTTAAGTCTCCGCTCTAAATCACAGCTTTAAGTCTCACACATCCAAGGGAAGATCCTGGGTATCTAAAACAAGATGTTATCAGAGTGTGCTCAGCTGTTGCAGGCTATTGTAATCAAATCTCTTGTCAGGGTATATGGCTCAAAATGGCTGCAAGGATGATAGCCGCCTTCTGTAGGCTTCCCACAGTTGCTTGTATTTGTTGCTGTGACAAATTACCCAACAAGAAGAAATTTAAGGGAGGAGTGCCTTATTCTGGATCAGAGTTAGAAGATATACATGTGTCATGTCAGGGAAGGAATGGTTAACAGGAATAGGAGTCTGGATGGTCATACTGCATCTGTAGTCAGGTAACAAAATAAGTAGAGTTAGGACCAGACTCTAAAATATTGTCTATCCTGAATCATCCACCTTGCCCAGAAATTATCCACATCTTAAATTTTCCCAATGAGTGGGATTAAGATAGGAAGGATATTTAACATTCAAAACCATATAAGTTTTTGTGGAATCTTTATTACAAAGGCAAGATTGAATTATTGGTTGGAGGTGATCAAGTTAACCTTCAGATTGTCTGCATTCACAGAAGTTGGCCATTATCTAGTGATGTCATTCTCCTCTCTGTGACTGTCTCCCATTCTGAAGCTACCTAGTAGTATCCAGTAATCAATTTACCCATCAAATATTATAAGAGACATGTTGCTTTGGAGATTCCAACTATTTTAGCAGTTGTATATATGAAAATAAGTCAAAGACTAAATATATAATTCATAACATCAAACCTGATTTCTTAGGTGAATGTGATGATCTAGACATGATTTCATGGTTTTCATTCCCCATACTGTGCCATTGCTCAACTGGGTACATCAAAAGTAATCAATTCATTGGGAGAAAACATAAATCATTCAAGGAAATTACCTTCCACAAGGCCTAGATCATGAGCCAATAGTAGTCCTCCAGGCCACCATGTTCATACTATCCATATCACAAATGTCACTTCAGAAAGCAATCTCTTACAAGAGTGATGTTGAACAAGATGTATAGCATGGAGTCTCAGATGGCTCAGGATACAAGTAAGGCTCCAACATGGCTTTTTTCAAAGAATCCCACAGTACAGTATTCTGATGGGTGGGGACAAAGACCTCTGAGCAGTAGTTTGCCTTGATGCAGCTGTGAGTTATCAATTTTTAAATTAGAAAGAAATATCTTTTATGAATAATTTTTAGTTCATTGTTAACTTTTGAGGCTCATTATACATATACAAAAATGTGGAGTTTTATGATTAGTTTGTGTAATTATGCATACATGTGGAGAGCCAAACTCTTTAAAGTTGTGGGAGATATGCATGAGGAGTGAGAGATAAAATTGGTCCCTGTATTTTTCAACTTTGCTTGATGTACAATTCCATGTTTCAAAATGATAAAAGACTCATTTTGTTTTCAAATAGACTCTGATGATGTCAGTACTTTACATAGCTGCATTCTTCTGATATATCAAAACACTTTAAAGGTATTCGTTTATTTTCATAATGGGTAGAGTAAATGGTGTTGAGCCCCATTTTTTCACACAAAGAAACTGGGGGTGGTGGTTGCCAAATCATGTACTAACAGTAGCATATTGATTATTTGTATAGTTATTTTTCCCCAAATGTGATTAGTAATAATGCCTTTCATGTTTCACTATGTTGCTATGAGAACGTGCATAAGGTAGCTTTCAAGTCACTTCAAACCACAGAGCTGACATAATTGTCTAGCAAATGATGCATAAATGATATACTTTCTTGCTTCCACCTATTTTGCTAACAGTGCATCATCTCAAACTCACTGTAGCTAGAAATTCTCAACATGAGGATCTCTTGGATGCATTTAATTTTCCTTTTTTCCCCCAATGATACTTTGCTAATCTTTCTCCTGTTTCCTGGAATCACTTCTGAAGTACAGTGTGTATACCTAAGCCTTTTTTTCAGACATTGCTTCAGGATAACAAAGGCCAGACCAGAATAAGAAGCCACATATATAAGAGAATTTGATAACCACAAAGTGCTATGCAATGCAAGCTATTATTTTGACTTATATAATGTTGGTAGTACTCATATAATTGTAAAATCATAATTACCATTCATAGTGAAGCTATTAAAAGATGAAAAAAATTGGCAGAGCATTCTGAAACCCTGAACCAACCATAAATCAATAGTATTCCTCTCTATAGAGGAGCACAGGATTTCCTCAGGAAAAAAATGACCCAGAGGAAGAAACTAAGGGACTCAGTTGCTAACACGGTTTTCATTTCTGTATGTACTAATTTTTAAGATTTCTCGCCCCATGTACATAGCTGAAGAAAAGGTGGCCTTTACAACTCCACTTTCCGTTACCTCCTGCAGTTACACTACCAGATGCATTACAGAAAGCAAAATGTGGATTCTGAACTTTACAATGTTGTATTCTTTTATCTTACTAATACGTTAAAAAAAAGTGGCAATAATTTTATTTGACGAATATCCTAGGAAGAGGCATCCTATGAGAGTAAAGCAAAGAGAGCACTAAGTTCTGAGGCCTCTTACTGATGGCTCTTTAGCTTCTCTATATGAGTTGTTAGATTCTTCGGAGAGAAAATGAATGACATCATAAAAGCATTATATCCATTTATGTAAAAAGTGTAGGATAAAAAGTTTCTAAAATACTAGTAAGAATGTGGTACCAAAAACTCTAGAAAAGCAGTTTAATTGGTAGATGGGAAAACCTCTCACATACCCAGTTCTCTGCACTAATTATATCAAATGATTAACTATAGGGAATAATATTAAAAGTAAAATGTAATTGCTAATGTATTTGTAAATAATTGTCAGCAACATTTACCTTTGTCTAGAATGAAATTTAAAGGCATTTCTAGAACCTTTAGATTAGAAACGAAAATACGGCATGTGTATGTCTCTGTTTTTATAAATTTATGTTCCCAAAAATCTTTAAATGCATTATTTCCAGTTCTTTAATTTGCTTTAAACTTTTTATTAGAATGTCAACTATTCAAACTAATGTGTTTTGTTATAATATTTTGTCATGTATAAAATGTATTTTCTATATTTATTACCAGTAACTCTTTTGTAATTAATACATATTGTGTTCATAGTAGTTCTCCATGGAAACAACCAGGAGGTTATAAACAGGCATTTAGAAAGTTTTCTTTTATTTATAAGGGACTTGCTAATGTGATTATAGAAGCTTAAAAGTTCTGTGATCGCCCAATCTCACAGAACCCAGAGGAAGCAGGACTTCCAGGAGCTCTAACCCGGGCAGTATCTTAGGTAAGGAGAAAGCAATATGGGCCCCAAACAGAGAGTAACTGGGACCCATAAGGACCCAGGAAGTCACTCATGGAATGGAACACTGATTTCTTCCTGTTTGTGCCTGAGTACTGATCAGATCCTCGGCCTCAGCTCTAACCCCAGTAGTAACATGCATCCCACACAGTTCTGATACAACCAAGATAATAGGAAAGACTCGCTCCAGTCAGAGACAGGGCAGGTAGCACTAAGGAGATCCAGATGGCAAAAGGAAAGCACAAGAACATAAGCATCAGCAACCCAGGGTACTTGGCATCATCAGAACCTAGTTCTCCCAACAATAGAAAGTCCTGAATTCCCCCATATCACTAGGAAAGCAAGATTCAGATTTAAAATCACTTCTAATGATGATGATAGAGGACTTTAAGAAGGACATAACACTCTCAAAGTGTTGGGGACAGCACTAGCCCCAAGTTGGGGCGGACAAAATAAATGTTGCAGCCCAGGCAAAATGTTGAGGCCTGGGCTGACCCACATTTGGGGGGCCACTGTATCCCGGCCCAAGCTGCTGCTTCGGTCTGCAGGTCGGGTTTCAGCAAGAGTGAGGGTGAGGGCAGATTCAACCTAATGTCTGATGGGTATGAATCTCTCTCTCTAGTCTGATGTCTGGTTCTGTCTTCTATATTCTGATTGTAAGCCACACCTCTAAGTTACACCTTTAATCATGCCCTTAGGTCTTGTCTCTAACTCTGATCTCTATACTTCTAAGTCATACTCTTAAGTCACACACCTTTAATCTCACACACCTTTAATCTCAAGATATCTAAACCAAGATTATCGGAGTGTTCTCAGCTGTTGTAGGCTATTGTAATTCAAGTCTCATGTCAGGGTATATGGCCCAAGATGGCTGCAAAGCTGATAGCCGCTTTCTGCTAAAAGTCGGCCCCCAACATCAAAGAATTTGAGGCGAACACAGGTAAACAGGTAGAAGCCCTTAAAGTGGAAACACAAAAATCCCTTAAAGAATTACAAGAAAACACAACCAAACAGGTGAAGAAATTGAACAAAACCATCCAGGACATAAAAGTGGAAGTAGAAACAATAAAGAAATCACAAAGGGAAACTACCCTGGAGACAGAAAACCTAGGAAAGAAATCAGGAGTCATAGATGCAAGCATTCCCAACAGAATACAAGAGATACAAGAGAGAATCTCAGGTGCAGAAGATACCATAGAAAATACTGACACAACTGTCAAAGAAGACACAAAATACAAAAAGTTCTTAACACAAAACATCCAGGAAATCCAGGACACAATGAGTAGACCAAACCTAAGGATAATAGGTATAGATGAGAGTGAAGATTCCCAACTTAAAGGGACAGTAAATATCTTCAACAAAATTATAGAAGAAAACTTCCCTAATATAAAGAACAAAATGCCCATAAACATACAAGAAGCCTATAGAACTCCAAATAGACTAGACCAGAAAAAGAAAGTCCTCCCATCACATAATAATCAAAACACCAAGTGCACAAAACAAAGAAAGAATATTAAATGCAGTAAGAGAAAAAGGCCAAGTAATATATAAAGGCAGACCTATCAGAATTACACCAGACTTCTCACCAGATACTATAAAAGCTAGAAGATGCTGGACAGATGTCATACAGACCCTAAAAAAACACACAAATGCCAGCCCAGGCTACTATACCCAGCAAAACTCTCAATGACCATAGATGGAAAAATCAAGATATCCCACAACAAAACCAAATTTACACAATATCTTTCCACAAATCCAGCATTACAAAGGATAATAGCAGGAAAGCTCCAATACATGGAGGGAAATTATACCCTAAAAAGAGCAAGAAAGTAATCCTCTTCCAACAAGTCCAAAAGAAGGTAGCCACACAAAGATAATTTCACCTCTAATAACAAAAATAACAGGAAGCAACAATCACTGTTCCTTAATATCTTTTAACATCAATGGACTCAATTCCCCCAATTAAAAGACATAGGCTAATTGATTGGATATGTAAACAGGACCCAGCAATTTGCTGCATACAGGAAACCCACTTCAGTGACAAAGACAGACTTTACCTTAGAGTAAAAGGCTGGAAAACAATTTTTCAAGCAAATGGTCTTAAGAAACAGGCTGGAGTAGCCATTCTAAAATCTCCAGCCTGAGAACACAAAGGAAGGGACTCATGGATCCACCTGTATAGGTAGTTGAGGGTGGTCTTGCCAGGCTTCAGTGGAAGTGGACGGTCTTGGTGCCTGAAAATTTAGATTCCCTAGTGTTGGGGAATTTCCAGAGCAGGGAGGCAGGAATGGGAGGATGATGGGAGCACACCCTCATAGTAATTGGAAGATGGAGGATGGAGTAAGGAGTTAGGCATCAGTGGAAGTAGAGGGCCTTGGTGCCTGAAAGTTTGGATTCCCTAGTGTTGGGGAATTAGAGAGCAGGGAGGTGGGAATGGGAGGATGGTGGGAGCACACTGTCATAGAAACTCCCAGAATTATATGGATTAGACATGATAGAGGCAGGCTGCCAGAAGACTGGATTCCAGAACTCAAAAAATTTATCTTGATACTAAAATTTTTTTGAAAATTGTATATTGCAGAATACCCAGCCTCAGTATATCCACTCATCAAGCAAGCTGAGCAAACCTGCTCGAACCTCTGATGTCCTGGAATTTCAGCTGGATGCAGTGAAGACACAGTGTCAGAGGCTTATCAATTTACTCTTCCCTCTGCCCCTTTTCTAATAACTCAACACCCATAATCACCTTGAAGAAGTTAATGAAGAGTCGGTGCCCCTATTCCCTGGGCTTGGGGACTGAGGTGGTTAATATTGGGCTGTCTTTCTAGGGAAAAGTAGTGGTTTTGTTGGAACAGGGAGGATTAGCTAGGATTTATTGCATAGCCATAACCTATTGGTAGAAATAAGTATAATTGTTATTAAGATAAAGTTATAATTTCTTAAATGATACAAAATTTACTTTGATTTCAAATTAAGGTTTTCATTGGTATGAGCTTCCTATTGATATAAAAGTGAGATTAATATTGTTACTCTCATGGGCATTATGCCTATGTAACAGATTTAGGAATACAAGTCTTAGACCCAGTTCTTCTTTAACTTTTTTTAACTGATTTGAGATGGTTAGCCTGTGAGTTAAGGGCCTATAGCAAATTCATGGCTCTGAGTTTTTTTTTCCTTTTTTTTTAATTGGATATTTTATTTATACTTCAGATGCCATCCCCTTTCCCCATTCCCCCCCCCTTAGAACACCCCTATCCCATGCCCCCTTTTCCTTTTTGCACTTATACATTTTTTTAAAAATATGTTAATCAAAGGCTTTATAAGTTTGGTATTGCTCAATCAGAGGTGTAACCCACTACCCAACCTAGATATATCAACTATCTTTGACTGGTGGAGATACATGAACATCTGCCTCCCTGTCTCCCCCTTTCTCTCTTTCATCACCTAGCTTCTCCTCTACTTCTCCTCCTCCTCTTCTTTCTCCTTCTCCTCCTCCTCTTCTTACTCCTTCTCTTCCTCTCAGTACTCCTCCCACCTTAGCTCCTCCTACATATCACCCTTCCTGTTAAAATGAAAATTTCTCTCAAAATACAATTAGAGCATAAATATGCCAATTTGTACCAGTGAGGTACAAGATAGTCCTAATACCTAGTCCATCATTTTGTTGACTAACCAGAACCTCTGTCATCTATCCTAACTAAAACACTTAGTTCTGAACCTGGCTTTTTCCTTGGCTTTAGGATGAATGTCAGCTGATGACCATCCACTCAAATCTTTTCTCTCAAGGTAAATAGCCAGGATTGGCTATGAGGCTATAAATTTTCAACCCTGTCAGAAATCCAGAATGACTGAGTTAAATATAATTGTGGGAAGCACAAAGCATAGCTTCTAAAACTTACATGGCTCTGAGTTTATTGTTAGGGTGTTTTTATATTTTATTTAGAAATAGCTGAGAGGAGATATCAGACAACAGTCCAGATTGCCTTACATGGATAGTTGGTTTTCAAAATGTCAGAAGTCGACAGAATTGACGTTACAAACATTTCTGTCTGCTCCTGACAGCTTCCTATCTTAGATTCTAAGAAGAAATTGAGCATCTTTGGAATTATACCAGTTGTGGTGAGACAGCCACCAGGCAAGAATTGCCTCTTTTCATCTACAGACAAATCACTGTCCAGAAAAGGACACATTTGCGGAATAGTCGACTGATTATATCTGCCAAGACAGAGTAATTACCCTTAATAATTCTGCATCACTAGCTCTGTCAGATGGTCCTGGGCCAGAAGGCTGAAGATCAGATGCTCCAACATTTTGTAGAATAGGGAGTGTCCAGGTGTTCAGAGGTCTCTATAAATTGGCTAAGTTTTAGAAGCTCTGCTTTGTGCTTCCCATAATTTCAGTCAACTTAGTCATTCTGGATTTCTGAAGGGGTTGAAGACTTATAGGCTCATAGTCAATTCCAGCTATTTACTTTGAGAGAAAAGATTTGAGAGGATGGTTTTCAGCTGACATTCATTCTAAAGCCAAGAAAAAAAACCCAGGTTCGGAAGTAAGTCTTTTAGTTAGGAGGGATGACAGAGGTTCTGTTTAGTCAACAAAATGATGGACTGGGTATTAGGTCTGTCTTGTACCTTAATGACACAAATTGGTGTGCTCTAATTGTATTTTAAGAGAAAAGTTTTAACAGGAAGGGTAATATGTAGGAGGAGCTAAGGTGGGAGGAGTAAGGAGAGGAAGAGGAGGAGTAAGGAGAGGAGGAGGAGAAGAGGAGGAGCTAGGTGATAAGAGAGGGGGGAACATGGAGGCGGATGTTTGTGTGTCTCTGCCAGTCAAAAATATTTGATATATCTAGGTTGGGTATTGGGTTGCACTTCTAATTGTATGGGCATCTTGTTTTTGAGCATTACCAAACTTATAAAGCCTTCAATTAACATTAAAAATAGTATAAAAGCAAAAAGGAGAAGAGGGGATAGGATAGGGGTGTTCTAGGGAGGGGAAATGGGGAAATGGGATGGCATCTGAAATATAAGTAAAATATCCAATAAAGATTTTCACATCCAAAAAAAAATAAATTGTATTCTGGTTGGAGAGATACATAGAGTTTTCAAATGTAATTTAAATTATGTAAAATCAAACAAATTCAGAAGAGAAAAATGTATAGTAAATACGTGAAAGATTAGCAAAAATAAAAAAAATAATAAAAAATACAAAGATACTCAAACCACAGCAAAAATTACATGGAAAGAAATATGAAAGAATTACAAAATAGGCTTAAATTATCAAAATACAATAGAATGTTTTTTCCTAAAATTTATTTTGTTAAATATAAGTTGGCTATAATATTCACAGAAGCTAACTTGGATAAAGAGCCCCAATTATATATTATGTACAACAATTTCACCTTAAGTATAATGAGACACATAATGTGGAAATAAAGAGGATAGGAAAAATATTCCATGAATCTCTTAGGCAAGAGAGTGCTGGGGTAACTATATGTACATTAGACAAAACACAGTGTAAAAACCTACGGCAAGCAACAATATGGTGACAAAATTACAATGTGTTCACTGATCAAAATGTGCAACAATTATAAATATGTGTATACCCAGCATCAATACAGCTAACTACACAAATCAACTAATGACAGACAGGAAGGAGACATAGGAATACAATGGCAGTAGATATTTCTAGACCCTAATTTTAATAACTGAGAAATTTTATAGCCAGAAAATGAATAAGAAATAAAAATGTACAATACCACATATCAACTGGACCAAACACATAGACAGAATATTCTGTACAATATCAATAATATACACATTTCTTTAGAATAAATCACTTGCTATGATTAAAAATGTAAAGTTACATTATTTCAATAGAAAATTAACATATGAACAACTTTTATCCTTGAGCTTGTATCTCTGTTCTATGTTAACATTCATAAAAGCATTTATCTCTTTTCCATAGAACATATATTTTTCTTATTCCCTGTGTCTCAAAAGTCAAAAGCTGCTTTTATTCTCCTTAAGTGGTTTACTATTCATATATGAGTGTTATATAACTTGTAAAATAGTATAAACATATATTTTAAATAGGTTATTGAAAACAAGCATGTTAATGAACACTGCTAAATTGATGGGATAACATAGGGAATATGGGTTAGGATAACAATAAATTCTATTTGAAAAGCTACAAGAAAACCAACTACTACAGAAGCTCTCTAAAATACACACATATTAAAAGCAGTTTAAATAGAGTTACCATATAATGGGGCAGGATAATTATACCCCAACTAGATACCATATTCTACCAAAGAAAGCCACCAGTAGCATGAATGAGATATATCTTGAGCCATTGGCCAAAGGGATCCTATAGACTTCTGCAAATACTACAGCCTATTGCTAATGCTATTGTTTACCCTCTACAGGAGTAAGATACTCTTGTTGAAGACACCATAAGTATGTAACATGGAAAAGTCTAGCTGGTACTCAAGTGGAAGCTTTTCTCCCACTGGCATTTGTTAGACAGGAAAATGCTATGTATACTACCAGAGGAAAAAGGCAATTATCAGTTTCACCCAACTATAATTCTTGCATACTACAATGATTTGCCTACAAGGTGCACTCAGGAGTGTGATTGGATTTAAGGCCCGTTCCATGAAATCAAACTTCTTCATGACTCTGGTAATGAGGCCAAGAAGAATGCCAAACTAGGCAAGTTGTGGGCCCTATAAGAAAACCTATATTATGCTACTAAAGGAATATAGCAATAAAATGTAAAATATCTCCTAGTGACATATTATGATAATGATCAATAAATGCCCTACTCAACTCTCATCAGAGAAGTTTCTTGCCGTAGATGAGAATTAACACAGATTCATGTAAGCAAGGGAACAGTGAAACCACTAAACAAGATCACTTCAGAGATAGAGAGGTTTATTGGGAAATTCAAACTTTTGAGGCTGTCTTGGGGATAGGAGATGTTGGGAGGCATCCAAAATCAGATCAAGACTTGCTAGTTATGAGTGTAGGTATGTTGTAGTGAATGGGGTGGTGGTGAGTTAGGGTGTTAACTGAAACAGCCTTGAAAGTAGCAGGCTTGTTCAAATTAAGAAGGAAGTAGATGCCTTATTTATAGAAGTAGTTGGCAATGTGTGAGAGGATAAGGGAAATAATGGCTTTTCCCAATGAACAGAAATGAACTATACAAGTTTCTGGGGAAGGCAGAGTTTAGGCTTTTGTTTATTTTTTTCCTTTTTTTTATTGGATATTATATTTACATTTCAAATTTTATCCCCTTACCCCATTCCCCCCACCACCCAGGAAGCCCTTATCCCAACCCCCTCCTCCTGCTTCTTTGTGGATGTGCCCTCACCTACCCCCCACTCCCAACTCCCCACCTTCAAATTCCTTCACACTCAGTGTTCAGCCTTCATGGGACCAAAGATCTCCTCTCCCACCTATGCCTGACAAGGCCATCCTCCCCTACATATACAGTTGGAGTCATGGGTCCCACCCTATGTGCTCCTAGGCTGGTGGTTTAGACCCTGGGGAGCTCTGGTTGGTTGGTCTTATTGCTCTCCAACCCTTTCAGCTCCTTCATTCTTCTCTATAACTTCTCCATTGGGAACCCTTGATCAGATCAATGGTTAGCTGTGAGTATCTGCCTCTGGGTATGTCAGACTCTGGCAGACCTCTAAGGAGACAGCCATATCAGGCTGCTGTCAGCATGCACTTCCTGACATCCATATCAGTGTCTATCTTTGGTGACTGCATATGGGATGGATACCCAAGTAAAACAGTCTCCAGATGGCCCCTTCTTCAGTTTCTGTCCCAAATTTGTCTCCATATTTGCTCCCTTGGGTATTTTGTTACTCCTTCTAAGTAAGACCTAGGCATCCACACCTGTTCTTCCTTCTTCATGAGCTTCATGTGGTCTGTTAATTGAATCTTGGCTATTTCAAGCTTTTGGGTTAATATCTGCTTATCAATGAGTAAATACCACGTGTGTTCTTTTGTGATTGAGTTACCTCACTCAGAACGAGGACCCAGCTATACCATTCCTGGGCATATACCCAGAAGATGCTCCAAAGTATAACAAGGACATATGCTCCACTATGTTCATAGCAGCCTTATTTATAATAGCCAGAAGCTGGAAAGAACCCAGATGCCCTTCAACAGAGGAATGGATACAAAATATATGGTACATTTACACAATGGAATATTACTCAGCTATTAAAAATAATGAATTCAAGAAATTCTTAGGTAAATGGATGGAACTAGGGTTTTATTTATATGTTAGTAATTTGTCTGCTTACTTGCTTATAGCCTAAGCCAAGCATAGGTCATTTAGAAAATCATCAGCAGTACTGCCATACTAGGGATTCTGTTTTGGATGTAACAATACTCAAAACTAGACAATATTCAGAGTGAAAGACATCAGAGTACTTTGTCCTAAATAGGGTGCCTCATCAAGCAGGAGATATATGTGAAAAAGGAGTGGAAATATTTTAAGAGCCAGAGGTAATGGATGACTCTAAGGTAACAGTGCCTTCCAAACATAACAGGACTGATGCACTTTTGAAATCACAGAAATTGAGACAATACATATCAGACCTACAGGGGTTCAAGCCAAACTGGGCCCAGCACAGAGAGGAGTAAGTAAACAAGAGGTCCCACCTCTAAGCAAGAAGCTATTGCAATTGAGAGCTGCTGAGAGAGGTAAAATCAGTTTTAATCAATGCAGTGACACCGAGTATATCACACTCAAGAGCAAGCAATATACTCTGAAATAGTGGGCCTCCCTGCTCTTGAGTTCCCCAACACTAGGGAATCCTGCATCCTGTTTATATATCCAGTCCATTAGCCTATTTCTTTTAATTGGGGGATTGAGTCCATTGATGTTAAGAGATATTAAGAAACAGTGATTGTTGCTTCCTGTTATTTTTGTTATTAGAGGTGAAGTTATCTTTGTGTGGCTATCTTCTTTTGGATTTGTTGGAAGAGGATTACTTTCTTGCTTTTTCTAGGGTATAATTTCCCTCCTTGTATTGGAGCTTTCCTGCTATTATCCTTTGTAATGCTGGATTTGTGGAAAGATATTGTGTAAATTTGGTTTTGTTGTGGGATATCTTGATTTTTCCATCTATGGTCATTGAGAGTTTTGCTGGGTATAGTAGCCTGGGCTGGCATTTGTGTGTGTTTTTTTTTTAGGGTCTGTATGACATCTGTCCAGCATCTTCTAGCTTTTATAGTATCTGGTGAGAAGTCTGGTGTAATTCTTATAGGTCTGCCTTTATATATTACTTGGCCTTTTTCTCTTACTGCATTTAATATTCTTTCTTTGTTTTGTGCACTTGGTGTTTTGATTATTATGTGATGGGAGGACTTTCTTTTTCTGGTCTAGTCTATTTGGAGTTCTATAGGCTTCTTGTATGTTTATGGGCATTTTGTTCTTTATATTAGGGAAGTTTTCTTCTATAATTTTGTTGAAGATATTTACTGTCCCTTTAAGTTGGGAATCTTCACTCTCATCTATACCTATTATCCTTAGGTTTGGTCTACTCATTGTGTCCTGGATTTCCTGGATGTTTTGTGTTAAGAACTTTTTGTATTTTGTGTCTTCTTTGACAGTTGTGTCAGTATTTTCTATGGTATCTTCTGCACCTGAGATTCTCTCTTGTATCTCTTGTATTCTGTTGGGAATGCTTGCATCTATGACTCCTGATTTCTTTCCTAGGTTTTCTGTCTCCAGGGTAGTTTCCCTTTGTGATTTCTTTATTGTTTCTACTTCCACTTTTATGTCCTGGATGGTTTTGTTCAATTTCTTCACCTGTTTGGTTGTGTTTTCTTGTAATTCTTTAAGGGATTTTTGTGTTTCCACTTTAAGGGCTTCTACCTGTTTACCTGTGTTCGCCTCAAATTCTTTGAGAGTGTTATGTCCTTCTTAAAGTCCTCTATCATCATCATTAGAAGTGATTTTAAATCTGAATCTTGCTTTCCTAGTGATATGGGGGAATTCAGGACTTTCTATTGTTGGGAGAACTAGGTTCTGATGATGCCAAGTACCCTGGGTTGCTGATGCTTATGTTCTTGTGCTTTCCTTTTGCCATCTGGATCTCCTTACTGCTACCTGCCCTGTCTCTGACTGGAGCGTATCTTTTTTATTATCTTGGTTGTATCAGAACTGTGTGGGGTGGGTGTTACTACTGGGGTAAAAGCTGGAGCCCAACATCTGCTCAGTGCTCAGGTGCAGACAGGAACAGCCAGGGTCCAAGATCTGCTCAGTTCTCCGGGCCAGGAGTGACTTCCTGGGTCCTTATGGGTCCCAGTTACTCCGTCTGCTTACCTAGGATTCTGCCCGGGTTAGAGCTCCCGGGAGCCCCGCTTCCTCTGTGTTCTGTGAGATTGGGGGCAGAGCTGCTGCACGGGATCTGCTCAATGTTTAGCCCCAGACCAGAAGGAACTGCAGAATACAATTTATGTTGCTCATGTTTATTTCTTTTTATACTGTGCTTTAATTAACCTTTGTGATTATCATTACACTTAATAATTTTTATTAAATTATTTTATTTATTTACATTCCAAAAGTTGCTCATATTCCTGATCACCCCTCCCTGAGTTCTTTACCCCATCCCCTTCTCCCCCACTTCTGAGAGGGTTCTCCCCCATACACACACACACACACACACACACACACACACAAACACCAACATCTTTCTTCTCTGGGGCATTAAGTTTCCAGCGTTAAGTTCATCCTTTTCTGCTGAGGCCAGACAAGGCAGTCCTGTGCAACACATGTTCCCCAGGGCCACAGACCAGCCGATGTATGCTCCTTGATTTTTGGAAAAAAGAAAGCATCTTGAACAAATGATGCTGGCCTAACTGGCTGTCTGCATGTTGAATATTGCAAATAGATTCATATTCAACACTTGTACAAGGTTCAAGTCCAAGTAGATCTACGACCTCCACATAAAACCACATACACTGAATCTAATAGAAGAGAAAATGGGAAATAACTTCGAACACATTGGCACAGGGGAAATTGTCCTGAACAGAACACCAATGGCTCAGGCTCTAAGATCAACAATTGATTAAATGTGATCTCATGAAACTTAAAAGCTTCTTTCTGTAAGGCAAAGGATACTCTCAATAGTACAAATCAGTAACCTACATATTGGGAAAAAAACTTCACTAACTAATCCCACATCTAATAGTGGGCTAATATCCAAAATATTAAAAGAACTCAAGAAGTTAGACTAAAAAAAAAAAACCCAAATAAACCAATTAAAAGTCCTTTAGCACAGGACTGCCTTGTCTGGCCTCAGTAGAAAAGGATGAACTTAACACTGGAAACTTAATGCCCCAGGGAAGAGGGTTGTTGGTGGGGGTGAGGTGTGTGTGTGTGTGTGTGTGTGTGTATGGTGGAGAACCCTCTCAGAAGTGGTGGAGAGGGGGATGGGGTGAAGAACTCAGAGAGGGGTGACAGAGCTAAACAGCGAATTCTCCACGGAGGAATCTTGAATGTCTGAGAAGCACTTAAAGAAATGTCCAATATTCTGAGTCATTGGAGAAATGGAACTAAAAATGATCCTGAGATTCCACCTTACACAAATCAGAATGCCTAAGATCAAAAACTCAAGCAACAGTACATGCTAGTGAGGATGTGGAGAATGAGGAATACTCTTCCATTGTTGGTGTGATTGTAAACAGGTACAACCACTCCGGAAATCAATTGGTGGTTCATTAGAAAATTGGAACTAGTTCTACCTGATGACCCAGCTATATCACTCCTGGTAATATACCCAAAAGGTATACACACCATACCACAAGGACACATGCTCTACTATGTTCATAGCAGTCTTATTTGTAATAACAAGAAGCTGGAAACAACCCAGATGTTCCTCAACTGAAGAATGGATACAGAAAAATGTGGTTCATTTACACAATGAAATACTATTCAGCTATTAAAAACAAGGACATCATGAATTTTTCAGGCAAATGGATGGGGCACTTAATACTTTTGGTTTTTTTTTAATATAGGTTTAAATTGATTTACATGCCATCATGATAGTGTTGTGATATTTTAGGTTTTCCCAGTCCCTCTATTATTCTTCATGATGTGAGACAGCAGTGAGACTCATGAGCAATGTGTACCAAAATGCAAGAGACGTCGAACACCTACCTCTGTCTCTATTTTCCTCACTGAAGAAATTGAGGGCCTGTGACCGTGTAATGTGAATATCATGTCTTATTTGTCTGACTCATGATATTCTCCCTATATTGTCTTCAGAATATTAATTTCCTTTTAGAAATGTGGCTACTACATGCTCTATGTTTAACCTTATGTGTCAACTTGACTGAACCATAGAATGCCCAGACATTTTGTCAAGTATTATGTTGAGTGTTTCTAGGAAAGAATATTTGAATGGATACTTTCAATGGTAGACACAGTAGAAAAATTTGCTTGCCCTAATCTGAGTGGGCTATGTGAATGAGCTGAAAGCCTATATAGAACAAAAAATGGTGAGCATCCTTTGAGGGAGAGAATTTCTCTTGTATGACTAGTTTTATACTGAGGTATAGGCTTTTCCCATTTCTTGGGCTCACACTGAACTATTAAGACCTGTCTTTGGTCTTAATTTTTAAACTCATGACTTGGTCTTGAGTTTGCAGTTTATATTTAACTTCACTAGCTTTTAATTAAAACTATTTTGTTCTCATTGTAACATGGCAAGCTAAGCAGCCAGATTTAACACTCTTCTATGATCCTAACAATAGTTTGAGTTTAAAATTAGTATAGTTTTCTATTTCTAGTGACATTTTTCAACAAATAGATTTCTATCTCTTAAAGCAGGGATTTCTTATATATCCTGCATATAACCTTTAATATACTATATGCATTGGTTATTTTTCTTAGTTGATATTTCCTATACTCTTACCTTTCGTGATATATAATTTAAATACAGCAATATGAACACATTCTAGGATATGTTTGAACAAATATATACACTCTTGTAACTACTTCCCTTTAAGACAGAGAGCACTGGCAGCATCCCAAAGGTTTTCCTTGATCCAATGTTGCCCTGAAATTACAACCATCATTTTCATATCTATCATCATGAATTGAATTTAGCATGTTCTTGGACTGTATAAAAATGGAATCATTTGGAGTGTACTCTTTTATGTGATTTTTTTCATTCCATACCATGTTTTTAGGTTGTTCTACAGTTTGAGGTTTGTTAGTCATTTAACAATTCTGTGCTTTACTGTGTATGAATATGCAGATACATGCATTGTTCATCATAATATGTATAGATATCTAGATTGTTTCCAGTTTTGGATCTTTACACATAAAACAGAAATAAACATTCACTATATGTCTAGATAGATGAGTGTTTATTTCTCTTGCATAATATCTAGTACTAAAATAGCTGGGCCTTATGATAGGCAAATATTGCCCCTTATCAGAGAATATCAAATCATTTTCAGAGCAGTTAAAATAATTTAAAATTCAAATAGCAGGATATAGAAATTCTAGTAGTTCTACAGTCTGTCCATGACTTGATCTTGTCTGTCTTTTAGATTTTAGTGATCTGTTGGACATATAATGGTGTGTCATTGGGGATTTTTATTCTCTATCTTTTGGCATTCCAGTTGTATTTTTGCTTGTAAATGACCTAGTTTACTAATTAAGAGTATTTTTCCTATGCAAGTAAAACAAGGGTGCGTTTGGTTTGTTGGTGTCTAACTTCTTGAGTTCTTTATATATTTTGGTTATTAACTCTCAATCAGATGTAGGACTGTTACTGTATCAATGGCTTCCTAGGTACAGTGGCATGGCCTGTGAAACTGCCACTAATTCCCGTAGAGAGAATGCTTGCTAACATGGGGGCACCTTCCATAAAGACCGTAAGCACCCTGCCTGTATCTGCCGTGATGTATTTGCTGGAAGGTTCTGTGAGACAGATCACAGTGAGTGTACTTCCAGCACTTCTCACAATGGGACTGTGTTCCAGGATGGAATCAATGGATATTCCCGCTTCTGTGTGCCTGGATACCAGGGCAGTCATTGTGACTTGGAAGTGGATTAAATAAATGTGTTTCTGATCCCTGCATGAAAGAGGCTATATGCCTCAAGGAGATAGGAAGATACATGTCTGTCTGTCTTCAAGAGTATTCTGGTGTGAACTGTGAACTGGAAATTAGTGATATGTAGATCCCAGCCATCTCTACATGGTGGCATGTGTCAGGATGCTTTTTGGGCTTACTTACCTGGATTCCTTGGAGACCACTCTGACTTCAACTTTGATGAATATGCCAGTCAACCATGTCTCCATGGAGGTCTATGTATGGATGGAGAAAACAAGTACTTCTGTGACTGATGGGGTAGTGGATTCACAGAAACATACTGTGAGGCTTTGATCTTCTTTTTTGGTCAAAGTCTTATCACAATGATACAACATGTGAAGACACATATTTCTAGCACATGTGCAGATTGGTCTTCCAGCAGGTCCCCCAACAAGTGGGGCAGAGACTGTCTCTAACTCTGTTGCCTCCCTGTGGAGTCTCTTTCTCTAACTAGGCTATCTTGTCTGACCTCAGTGGGAGAGGGTGTGCCTAGTCTAGCAGTTACTTGAGGTTTCAGGGTAGGTTGGTCCTCCCTTTCTCAGAGGTGGAGGAGGAGTTGGAGGAAGGAGTTGTCTGAGGGAAAACTTCGAGGAGAGGAGGGCTGCAATGAGGATGTACAGAGAATGAATAAATAAAGTAATGGAAAAAGTTAAAATCTGTATGTTATGTATGTGTTGTATTGTACTTCTAATTAAAAGTATGTACATTAAATAAAAAAATTTGTTCCTTTGAGGGGACAAAAGATAAACAAGGGTGTGAGAAATTTAGATAAATGTAAGAGATAAGCTGAGATGGAGAAATCCAAGTTTCTAATAGACTTATGAGTACTTCACCATCAAACACTAAACATTAATTCTAAATAAAGCAATCACTAGTTTCTAAATCCCAACCCCTTACTAGCAATTTTTCAATAGAGTGCTGGGGCTTGTATCCAGAGTCTCCTGTATTCTAAACAACCGCATAACCACAAAGTGACACCATCAGCTATTACAGTCTTTTAATAGGTAGATTCTGCATGTAGACTGCACAGCAGAGCAGAAGACATATGCATTGGTTTGGAAAGTAAGATACATACATTGGTTTGACTTATGACAGCCAATCTTTCTTAACAGGGTTTATGTCATTCAGTGTGAAGCAGAAATCTAAATGGAATGATTAACAAACTGAAATATCTTGCTTGACTTTCATAGTATAGTAGATTTAACTAAGGTGAATAGATGGAAAACAAACAAAGGAATCAATACTTTCACTTAAAGATCATTTACATTTATACATAGTCCACTGGAACTGAGCATCAACCAGCCTTACTAATTTTGTTTGCATTTCTTGCAGGCTTGGTTTCATGTTTTCTGTTGGCAGATTCATAGTACTCAATTGTGTTGTTACTGTAATAATTGAACTTCTGTCCTAATATAAAAGTTCTGGATCAAATATATAGCCTCAAGACTTTTCAGAGTAGAGTATTACTTGCTAATTACTTATACAAATGGGAGCAAGGGTAGAAATGCTAAGAGAAGGTATATGTCCTATGTGTTTTGTATATTTGCAAGTGTGAGTGGTTGGCCTGCGGTGGGAGGCAAGACAGAGTCTTGGCTTACTTTTCTTTTTTTTAACTCTTCTTTTTTTACAGTATAGAGAATAGGGCATGTGAAGGGGAGTTGAGAGAATGGGAGAGAGAAAGGGAGAGAGACGGGGAGAGAGGGAGAAGAAGAGAGAGAGAGAGAGAGAGAGAGAGAGAGAGAGAGAGAGAGAGAGAGAGAGAGAGAGAAAGTAGAGGAATAGATGCTGGCTATGAGCACTTAGAGAGAGGGGGAGGGTAATGGAGGGAGAGGGGATAAGGAGCAAGAGGAGAGAGCAAGAACAAGAATTTAAGAGAGCGAGAGCCCAAGAAACTCTTATAAGGACAACAATTGATTGGGGCTGGTTTATAGGTTGAGAGGATCAGTCCATTGACATCAATACAAAAGCATGACAGTGCCCAGGCAGGCATGGCAAAGGAGGAGTTGAGAGGTCAACATTTTATTATGAAGGCAAATAGGAGAAGACTGACTCCCATATGGTTAGGAGGAGAGTTTTATTGCCCACTTCAACAGTGACACACTTTCTCCAACAAGGCCACACCTACTCCAACAAAGCCAAAGCCACACCTCCTTATAACACCACTCCCTCAGCAAAGCATATTCAAAGCACCATATTCCACTCTCTGACTCCCATAGGCTTGTTCAAACACATGAGTCTATGGGGGCTATATCTAGCCATAGTATAATAAAAAAAATACATTTAGTCCAACTTCCAAAGTCCCCATAGTCTATAGCAGTCTCAAGAATGTTAAAAATCCAATGTTCTAAGTCTTTCCTGAGATTCATCCAATTAGTTAACTCTAGTCCCCAAATCAAGACAGGAAACCAGTTGGGCAAACTCCAAACTCTGCATCTCCATGTATGTCGAAGCAGTCTTCATATCTCCAAGTCCTTTTTCAGTTTTGTTGACTGCAACAAACTTCTTTCTCCTAGGCTGGTTCCATTCCCTGTTAGCAGCATTCCTCAGCAGATATCCAATGACTTTGGCATCTTTGACATCTTGGGGTCTTCAAGTCAACTTCAACTTCACAGTTTCTTGTTTTAATGTCTGGTATCCACACATGATCTTCTAGGCTCCTCCAAAGGGCTTAGGTTACTTCTTAAGTTCTGTCCTCTGTAGCATTCTAGACTCTCACTAACTCTACTCCACTGCTACTGCTGTTCTTGGTGGTTGTCCCATGGTACTGGCATCTGTGATACTCTGGGGTCTTCTGCTGCAACTGGACTTCACTAATAGCCTCTCATAGGCTCTTTTCATGGTGTCAAACTTCAACTTCTTTGCATGACTCCTTCAGCTCTTGGCCATCAACTGTCTGACTTCAGTGGGAGAGGATGTGCATAGTCCTGCAGTAACTTGAGGTGTTCAGGGTAGGTTGGTACCCAGGTGGTCCTCCCCTTCTCAGAGGTGAAGGGGAGGGGTTGGAGGAAGGGTAATTGAGGCTGCACATTTACCAATGGCCTTCCATGAGCTCTCTCAGTGCCAAGCCTCAGCTGCTCTCCATAACCCCTTCATACCTTCAAAACTAGTACCACCTGGGTGAATCTTACATGTTACCAAGTACAGCTGTAGTATGAGGTATACAACCTTGGCTATCTCTGGAACACAGCATCTTTGTGATCTCAGAAAACACTTCCTAGAAGATTTTACCCCACTGATGCTGGATTCTTTTCTATTCTTTCTTTCTTTTTTTTCCTTTCTTTCTTGGATATTTTATTTATTTACATTTCAGATGTCATCCCTTTTCCCCATTCCCCCTCCCCTGAAAACACCTAGGCCATCTCCACTCCTCCTTTTTGCTTTTCTACCATTTTAATTACATGCAAGTATTAAGGTCAGTTCTAGGTTGAGGAAATTGCAATACAATAGGTGCAAATACTCAAGAAACAAGCAATAAACACAAATAGTCAAAGAATAAACAAGGAAATAAACAAAATTCCATGAACACTCCCATGATCACTATTTCTAAGTGCTTATCAGGATGACCAAAATATCTGAACCAACTTCCCTGTCCTATCCCAAAGTCATTTTCATGTCTGAAGCCTACTTCTTTATTCTAGCCTAAGATTTAGATTCCTGCCTGAAATTACGCCTTTGTTCTAGCCTAATATTTATGTTCCTGCCTAAAATTACTTTTTTTTCCAGCCTAATATTTAGATTCCTGCCTAAAAGGAGCATGGTGGCTGCCAGAGTGACAAGTAAAACACGCTGTTGCTGAGACAAAGAATGATGCTGATCTGTGAGCTTGCTCAGTGCCCTGACAATGGTGACTGGGAAGCTGTATTGGACATGTGTTCCCATCCCACCTTTGCTTACCTATACCCCTGATCGAACAAGCTGCCTTGCCTCAAGGTTTTAGACCTTGTGGAACAGAGAATCAAAAAGAGAAGTTATAATGACTCTTGTATTGTTCTTAAATGTGATCAGTTATTTGGATTTAATCATGTACTGGTCTAGAAATCAATCCAATATTGGAAACAACAGTCTTCATTTGGAAAACTGGTTCTGGACATTTTCAGAGATATATGTGGAAGTTAGCTGAAATTCTCTATGTTATGTTAGCAAGAGATAAAGTTGGGACAAGATCTGGATTTCAAACAAGTGTTGGTACATGTGTTAAGGCTCTTTTAATTGTCAAGTTAAAATTACATTTGTTTCTTCTACAGTATTTAATGTATGCTGCATTGATTGTACACTTTCTAATTGTGTTAGTGTGTTGAAATCTGGAATGTCTGTTATGGAGGTCTATCAACAAGGTTTTGTTTTATTGCTCTGAGTATCACAGAACCTTTGTCTTCTGAAAAAAGCTGGCAAGTACTGGAAGTGAGTTAGGCTTTAAGCAGAAACAAGAGGGTAGTTGGCTTGATTATTGCTGGTATAACAGCTTTAATTACATTAATTGCTAACACCACTGCTTCTGCAATTGCTTTGACACAAGAAGTTAAGACAGCTAATTTTGTTAATCATTTGTCTTCTTACTCTTAAACTCTGAACTTCCTTCCAACAATCTGAATACAGTAAAGAGCATCAATCCATTGTTCCAAATGCCTATCTAAGTCTTCTTGTATACTCAACACATTAGTAACATTTTTTGCTTGGAAATTTGTTTTTCAGCCTTTTATTCTGAGGTAGTGTCTGTTTTTGTCACTGAGGTGCATTTCCTGTATGCAGTAAAATGCTGAGTCATCTTTATGTATCCAATCAAATAGTCTATGTCTTTTTATTGGGGAATTGAGTCCATTGATGTTAAGAGATATTAAGGAAAAGTGATTGTTCTGTCCTGTTATTTTTGTTATTAGAGGTGTAATTATGTTTGTGTGGCTATCTTCTTTTGGGTTCATTGGAAGATTACTTTCTTGCTTTTTCTAGGGTATAATTTCCTTCCTTGTGTTGGAGTTTTCCCTCTATTATCTTTTGTAGGGCTGGATTTGTGGAGAGATGTTGTGTAAATTTGTTTTTGTTGTGGAACATCTTGGTTTCTCCATCTATAGTAATTGAGAGTTTTGCTGGGTATAGTAGTCTGGGCTGGTGTTTGTGTTCTCTTAGAGTCTATATGACATCTGTCTAGAATCTTCTGTCTTTTATATTCTCTGGTGAGAAGTCTGGTGTAATTCTGATATGTCTGCCTTTATAAGTTACTTGACCTTTTCCCCTTACTGATTTTAATATTCTTTATTTGTTTTGTGCATTTGGTGTTTAGATTATTATGTGACAGAAGAAATTTCTTTTCTGATCTAGTCTATTTTGAATTCTGTAGGCTTCTTGTATGTTCATAGGCATCTCTTTCTTTAGGCTAGGGAAGTTTTCTTCTATAATTTTGTTTAAGAAATTTACTGGCCCTTTAAGTTTGGAATATTCACTCTCTTTTATACCTACTATCTTTAGGTTTGGTCTTTCATTGTGTCCTGGATTTTCTGGATGTTTTGGGTTTGGAGCTTTGTGCATTTTGCATTTTCTTTGACAGTTGTGTCAATGTTTTCCATGGCATTTTCTGCACATGAGATTCTCTTCTATCCCTTGCATTCTCTTGGTGATGCTTGCATCTCTGACTCCTGATCTCTTTCCTAGGTTTTCTATCTTGAGGGTAGTCTCCCTTTGTGATTTCTTTATTGTTTCTACTTCCATTTTTATGTCCTGGATGGTTTTGTTCAATTTCTTCACCTGTTTGGTTGTGTTTTCTTGTAATTACTTAAGGGATTTTTGCATTTCCTCTTTAAGGGCTTCTACCTCTTTACCTGTGTTCTCCTGTATTTCTTTGAGGATGTTATTTATGTCTTTCTTAATGTGCTCTGTCATCAACATGAGAAGTGATTTTAAATCTGAATATTGCTTTTTCATTGTCATGGGGTATCCAGGACTTGCTATGGTGGGAGAACAAGGTTCTGATGATGCTAAGTAAACTTGGTTTCTGTTGCTTTTGTTCTTACACTTGCCTTTGACCATCTGGTTATCTCTAGTGCTACCTGTACTCACTTTCTCTTACTAGAGCCTGTCTCTTCTGTTATCTTGCTTGTGTCAGAACTCCTCAGAATTCAGCTATCTCTATGATCCTGTGATCCTGAGATCCTGCGTGTAGGAGCTCCTGGGATTCAGGCTGTTTCTGGGATCCTGAAATTCTGGTGTGACCAAGATCCTGAGATCCTGTGATCCTGTTCCTGGATGTATTGGAGATCTTTGGAGTACAGTCTCCTCTGGGAGATTTGGAAATGGGTGCAGCACTGGTGCCCTAAATCTGCTCAGGGCACTGTCGCAGACCTGAAAGAACCTGGTCTACTGGCTGTGAGGAAGTTCCTAGGTCCCTTCGGGTCTCAGTTACTCCCTGTTTGGGGGGCGGGGTGGGTGTTGCCGCCTCCTCACCTATGATCCTGGGCTTATTAGAGCCCCTGGGAGTCCAGCCTCCTCTATGCTGGTCTCATCTTAACGATCACTAATTTTTTGGCTCCAGCTAACCATCATTAGTTGTACCAGTAGTCCCTTCTATTCTTGACTCTAAAGCCAGAGCCACATGGCCAAAGCTTCTGCTTACTGGGGTTGGAACATGGCCCCCTTATTCTATTATCTATCAGCTTTCTGTTTTCCAACTCCAGCTTGCTTTTCTTAACAGCTCCTTAATATTGGGAAGTTACAGATATCCTTGGCAGGACTTAATATGGAATAAATATGCAGAACTAGAATTAACTGATAGAAAGTCTCATCTAACTAAAGAGCTAGCAGTGTGTTGTGAAAAAGAAGGATGGATGTTATCAGTCTATAGGGAACTATGTATGTGCTTATGAAATTGACAAGTGAGTAGATCCAGTTTTTATTAAATGAAGGCAGCATTGTGTAAACATTCTGTTCTTGGAAATCTCAATGGACTTCATTTCTTTCTCAGTTCAGTTGAAGGTCCCTCACCTCCCCAGCCAATATCTGAGTGAGGCAATAGTATTAGTTTGGTTAGCTTTTTAAATCTAAGAGCACATGGCAATAGTTCAGTGTTCAGAAGGCCACAGAGGACAGCGTAATATCAAGGTCTCTAAGCAGTCCCCTGAGATTATATTTAGAAAGTTTGGAACAATGGTACAACATTTATATTTCTGTAAGTTCCAGATTCTTACCAGTATGCCAAAGGTCACAGTTGGAGAACCAAGAGTGAAGTTCTTAAGTGCTGATGAAGAGGTATAATTCAATGGATTTTATGTTTTATGCTCAGGAGGGTTAGTCATATAAAATAATCCAATAAACTTAATTGCTTCTTCTTAATATATACTTCCTGTTGATAATTGCCCTGATTTTTTTATGTAAACAGCTCAGAAATTGAAAGTTTTAATTCTGAGACTAACTTTTTTGGAGACATCAAACTAATCAGTAGAGATTTAGCTCAACTGAATGTGAGTGACTACTTGGGAAGTCACTTCAGCAGTAAACATTTCATTTTGAGGTTTTGTGGACCAAAGTCTAAGGTAGAACAGGAAATGTAATGGTTACATTTCATTGCCTGCCACTGGTATTAAACCAAGACCAAACTGATTGGAAGAGTAAACTGGGGGATGTTGGTAGAACAGCAAAGATATTCTTTCCACTCCTTGGTGAGTTCAAAGGTAAAATTTTGATGTTCCAGAGAACTAGTCAACAATTTGTTGCTAAGTGTCTCTGTTTCTCTCTTTTTGTCAGTGCTGTATAGATTTGCTATGGCTCACAATCATAAGGTACAGAATGTTTAACTTTTGTCTCTCTCTATATATATATGTTTACAGAATCTTCATAGATTTTAGATTTATGCAAATATTATCTCACTATTCTTCTGTTTCCCCCTCACTTGTATAATTTCATGATTCATCTACTTTGCCAGATATGCCTCTTCAGTCAGAATTGGAAATTTCAGAGGAAGCTCAGATAACACAGATTCGACAGTTTTAAAACCAAGAGCTTTTGGTTTAATGGGTCTGGTTCAGAACCCAAAAGTTGGAATTTGAAAAATATTTATTGATGTACAATTTACAATTATACCATTAATACCACCCATTTAAATAAGCCCTAACTGGGCTACCTTGTATAGCCTCAATAGGAGATAATCCCACCTAGTTCTACTGTGACTTGATAGGCCAAGAGGATTGACAGCCAGAGGAGACCTTCTTTGAAGAGAAAGGGAGGGGAGGTGAAGCAGTGAGACAGGCAGGAAGGGAGGAAGGGGAAGCGTGATCAGGATTTAATGCAAATAAATAAATTTTCAAGGGTTATTTTAAACTATATAGATAGAAACCATATGAACTTTGTGTCATAATAAAATATGCTAGAACAGTTAGAAACAGTGCTGTGTTCCCAATCAGGAAGAAATCATTTTGTGATGTGAGGTCATTAAAACAGATATCCAGAAATCCTTAAGCAGAACAGTTTTCAATAAGGCTCCACATCCATATCCACTCAACTCCAGGGCAGCAACAACAGTAGAATCAATATTTTAAATCTTTTGTCTTCTTTGTGAGTGGAGTGGTTTGAATAAGAATGGCTCCAATTGGCTCATATATTTGAATTGTTGGTTATCAGCAAGTGGTACTCTATGAAAATGTTTGGGAGGTGTGGCTTTATTGAAGTAGACATGACCTTATTGAAGCAAGTATGTCACTTAGGGTAGGCTATATGGTTTCAAAATCTCAAGCTTGTCTCTGTGTCTCTCTACTTGCTGCCCATGGTTCTGTGTATAGAACTCTCAACTACTTCTCCAGGATCATAGATGCCTGCAATTTGCCCTGCTCCCTGCCATAATGACAATGGACTAAACTTCTGAAACCATAAGCAAGCCCCAGTTAAAATAATATTTTTTAATAAAAGTTACTATTGTCATGGTGTCCTGTTCATATCAATATAAAACTGATATACAAAACAACATCTGTCAAAATATGAGCAAGGTATTTGAAGTTCCCTACGAAGTCCATCTCAGGAATGAAACCAAAACCTCATGGCTCCCTAGATTAGGAGTAAATCTCTGTATGAATATCAATCATTGGTATATCATACTCTGGATACACATGAAAATTATGTAGAATGGTGTGTTTGAGTACAAATACTTATTGAGTTATATTATACCATACACAGTGTTTTCCAAGTTGTTGATTCCTGCATGTCTTTAAAGTCATCATTTAAATCACAAAAAATATATAGTTAATTTGACCTCAGTTGAGAAGCTATGATTCCATGAGTTTGAGATAAGGCTGAGGAAGTGACTAGGCTAAAAATCAAGGTTTTAGACTGGATGTTCTTAAACTTTTTTCCATGTTATCAAAACCATAGGGCAGAAATGCCAAGTGCTGTTAATACCTAACACTAAACTTTGGTCAAAAGTTAATAATTAAAGACATTTTATTTTGTTTTCTTCAAGAGCACAGACATGACATCTCTATGGATTCAGTTCCTAGAAGTAGTTGCTGAATGTTTGGAATTCAGTACCCATGTTTTAAACCTTCCAAATTTTTTTGAAATTACACTATTTATTGAAAGCTCTCTTTATGTCAGGCTCTGAGATATAATAAAATTTATCATCATATCCCCAAATCTCAGTGAAGTATGTCATATATATAATATATGCTCAATATTTGCTGGAGAAATGGATTGATCTCACTAGTATTCTGTGCTGATTTCTTCTTACTTATTTGCTTGTTTTTCCCTTAAACTTTGAGCTCATCAAAGTCTTATAAACGTGTCATGTTCATTTTTGTATCATCACTACTTTTCACAGGTCCTGATGAATAATGTGGATTTAATATTTATTGAATGATTGAATAGAAACATATAAAATCTACAAACTACATATAGTAGATGAAGATATAGAACTGACAGTTAATCTTTCTATACTTCTTAAAGAAGCTATGTAACATACTTTATGATGCTTAATATTTTTACAAAATTATTTTATTTTTATGTATATTTGTTCTACCTGCATGTATGTCTGTAAGCTATGTGGGCCTGGGGCCTAGAAGAACAGGTGGTGGATACTCTGGCACTGGAACCACAGTATAGGTGTTGGGAATCGAACTCAGTTTATCTGGAATGGCTGCCAATGCTCTTAACCACAATCTTTGCAACTCCATATAATGCTTAATCTTGATTGTCAACTTAATTAGAGCTGTACTTAATTAAGAGATGCCCATCTTGGTGGTCCTATGATGATATTTCCATGTAAGATTAACTGAGTTGAAAAGACCCTTCCCCAGAGTAGGCAACAGCTTCTGTTGGTGGCCTAGATAGAAAGAGGTCCATGGAAAGACAATACTGTTTGGTTGCTATTTTTTGCTTCTTGCAGGGGGTTGTGACTGCTGCTGCTACTACTACTATTATTACTGTCATTCTTCAGTAGCATCAGATACAAGCCTTTTCTCATTCCAAAGGATTAGAGATCAGAGATTCTCTCCCTATCTTTCAGACTTCCAATGTCACATTGGGACTGCTGAGACATCAGGTATCATAAATTGGGCAGCTACAAGATTCCTAGCCTCTCCATGGTACAAATGACCGGTGTTGTAACTCATGTCCTATATGTAGCAAGTCCTAATTAATATTCTCTAAGAACAATGTGATTCATTCGGTTCTTATGGGCTAGTCAGAGTGTGAGCTACAACGGCTACCTTTAGCCAATCTATGTGACCTCCTGTTTCATGTTCCTTGCTTTTGGTAGGCTTAGTTGGTAAGGCATACGCAAGAATTTCCTGGGCTTTTGTTTCTTAAGTAGCAAACAGTCACATGAAATATTGGTAGTTGGAACCCAAAAAGAACACGAAAAAGTCTCTAGAACCTTCTCTTTAAATTCAAATATCACCGGATAGGTGAAATCACAACTTGCCATTTTTCATTCACAGTTTTTGTAGTTTCAATAAGAATAGCCAGTAAGAATGGTTAATTCACTCAGTAGGAGCACTACTTAACAGGGATTAGAAATGTGTGGTCTTATTGGAAGCAATGTGCTACCGGGGCTTTGAAGTTTCAGAAGCTCAAGCCAGTGCTGGTGGCTCTCTTCCACCTGCCAATCTGGATATAGAACTCTTGTTGAGTGCGTGATGTCCCTCCTGGACTCAAGCTCTCAGAATAGACTATGAGACTCAAAATATATTTACAATAACTTGGCCATAAGCTTTGTTTTTTTCCCTACCATTAGATCATAACTTAATATCCCATTTATTCTAATCTAAGTTCTGCCACATGGCTGGTACCTGGTTCTCAGCTACATGTGACCATCTTTGAGGCCGAATCTGCTCTTCCTGAGTCTATCTTTTCCCCAGAATCTCCTCCCTGTCCCAGAACTTCTACCTCCCCATTTCCTGCCTAAGTTAATAGTCTAGCAGCATTTTTATTTTTTTCTTGCCTCAAGTTTATTTGTAAAAATAGCATAGGACACTGGTCATCTGCAAATAGTGTATAGGTAGGCATGTCCCAGCAGTTCCTGTGTCTTCACACTGGCAGGAGACTTTTCTATGGTACCTTCACAGAGGCCTGGGCACCTTTGGGAGCCTGAGCTGGAGCTGAAACCTGGGCCTTAGCTGGAGCTTTGGCCTCTGCCTTGGTTTGAACCTTGGGCTTTGGTTGGCAGAGCCTATGACCTTTGGCCATGTAGCTTTGAAACTGTTTCCCAAATTCGAGGTGAGCGATGAAAGCCAGACGGCTGAGTTTGTGGCTGGGGCCCTTTGGCATCTTGGGCTTGAGGGCCTGAGGCTTCACAAGGGCCTTGATGGCCTCTGCATGTGCACTCACTGCCTTTGCACTGCTGGCCTGCATCTTCTCCAGATGGCCTTTCTTGTTGTGCTTCTTGGCAAAGCGCATGTTCCTCAGGAACCCTCTTAAGAGATTCGTATCTCTGTGACTGGAGTTTCGTGGTGGCATTTCTGTGTCATTTATGGGACTGGTTGTGTGTGGTGTGGTTCTTGGACTTGGCCGTGTCTGAACAGTAACTCCAGCTTCTCGCAGTGCCTGGGACCAGAAGAGAAAGACCAGCACTTTTATTGACAGATTACTCTTCTATACAGTACAAGAAATTCTCTCTACAGAACCCTGAGCTCTTTCTCCAACACTATTTATGCCTATGTGCCATCGTACTTCCAGACATGATGAGTGTTGGGGGCCGACTTTTAGCAGAAAGCGGCTATCAGCTTTGCAGCCATCTTGAGCCATATACCCTGACATGAGACTTGAATTACAATAGCCTACAACAGCTGAGAACACTTCGATAATCTTGGTTTAGATACCTTGAGATTAAAGGTACGTGAGATTAAAGGTGTGTGAGATTAAAGGTGTGTGACTTAGAAGTATAGAGATCAGAGTTAGAGACAAGACCTAAGGGCATGATTAAAGGTGTAACTTAGAGGTGTGGCTTAGAAGTAAGACATATAAAATGCAGAGGCAGACAGTAGGATTCAGACATTAGGGAGACTATAGAAGATAGAACCAGACGACAGACTCTAGAGAGAGAATCAGATCAGAGAGAGAGAGATTCATACACATCAGACATTAGGTTGAATCTGCCCTCACCCTCGCTCTTGCTGAAACCCGACCTGAAGACCAGAGCAGCAGCTTGGGCCGGGATACAGTGGTCGCCCAAACGTGGGTAGGCCCGGGCCTCAACATTTTGCCTGGGCTGCAACATTTATTCTGGCTGCCCTAACGTGGGGCTAGTGTGGACCCCAACAGATGAGAATGGACTAATCCTCTGAAACTGTAAACCAGGCCCAGTTAAATGGTTTCCTTTATAAGAGTTGCCATAGTCATCATGTCTCTTCACAGCAATAGAACACGAAGGCAACAGTGAATAACTTAAACAAGTCCCTTTTATTTGCTGCTTTTTACTTGATTTCATTGTAAACCAGTCCTTTATTGAAAGGAATCAAGGTCTGCTTTACTTTCTGTTTGTTTGGAGAGGTATGTTGAGAACATGAGGTACAATCAGCAACATGATGAGATTGAAGATCCAAAGACAATATGAGCTTAGAAGGTACCAATCTTGATGCCAAAGTCTTCACTGTTCACGTTTTACCAAGCATCAACTTGTCAGCAATCAGCAGGCCAGGCCAAATATTCAGCATCAACTTTGTAACTCAGATTTGGACACTGATTAGACCTGGTACAGTAGACAGCATGCCTATGGTAGCTTTACATGTTCTCATCATTGTACAATACAGGGAATTTGTTTTCAGTATTTGCAAGGACATGTGAATCATGTTCCTTGTTATAGGTCAGAAATCAAAAGAGATAAAATACTGTACATTGTCGACTATGGTAACCTTATGCTGACTGCTCAGGATATTAAAGTTGAACATATTCTGAGAACCAATGAAGAGAGTAAAGAGAAGAACTTGGACAGGGCACGTGATTGTGAACCAGAGTTTCTGAGGGGAAACAATTCAACTTTAGTTTTCTTGTCTGTTAAAAAGCACGTTAGTACTTGTGCTTAGCTTTACAAAATTGTTGTAAGAGTAAACACAAGTGATGACAAGGACAGAAAATTATGATCTTTAAGGAATGCAAGCTGTGTGGGCTGGAGAGATGGCTCAGCAGCTAAGAGCACTTGCTATTCCCACATGACTGACGTCAGTTCCTAGCACTCTGTTGGGAACCTTATAGCAGCCTATAACTTCAGCACCAGAATACCTGATATACCTGATGATCTTCTCAGACCATAGCAGATACCCCCCATGACCATATTTACACACAGACACATATGTATAAATAATAATAATAATAATAATAATAATAATAATAATAATAATAATAATAATAAAACAATTGGAAAATACAATCTTTATATATTAAAATACTGGGCTTATATTGTCAGAAACTGTTGTATGTAGGTTGTATGTACATAAAATATACAATTTATATAATTTTCTTCAAATACAAGTTAAATACTGAATTATATCTAAAACTGTTGATATTATTAGTTGTCTACTAGCAGCATAAAATACTGTTCTAAGAAAATTTACATTATGATTATCCTTGATTTTACATTTCACTGTATTTGTCACAACTACCATTCCACATGGCTCTTTTCTTTCTTCTTTTCTGTGTTTTATCTTTCAGGCCAAGCATCTTGTCTATGTAGGATAAGAAAGTATAGGAGCATGTTTGTATACACATTCTTTAAAAAGTCAAATAGACATGCAACTTGGACCATGAAGAAGCATGTCACCACTACAACCTAAAGAAAGGTTTGATGAGAGATTGATTGCTTGAATGGTTTTCAAATTTCCTCTGGATTCTTTTGTTCCCTCTTTTTCTCCATGGAAATGCCACAATGGACTGTATGGGCAGTGCTGTCTGCTGAACATTCAGAGATAAAAGTTTGAGGTGTATCTAAGACAGACACCAGTAAAGGAGAATAAGTAACTGTATACTTTTGCTTAAGCTCATGGTATATGGCTGATACTGCTTTTCTAGATGTGGTTTTCTCAAAAATCATCCATCTAGACTAGGAAAAAGAGTTTATTTGCCTTTTGGCAATTGGGAAGTCTCTTTTCAAATGGAAGTGGTGGAAGAATAAGAAAGCCAAACCCCAACTAGTTGCGAAGTTTTTTACGTTCCCTTTCTCATTATATAAATGTCAAAACTAAAAGATCAAGTGAGTATATATGCACAAAATGAATTGGCCAAAGCCATTTATAAATTTATAGTAAAATTACCCTGATTTATCTTTTATAGTATTTGGTTGTTATATTGTTGTCCCATCAGTAAGTACACATATTAAACAACTTAGAAGGGTGAACATATTTTACATGCATTTATACAGGCAAATATTTCTGAGATTGAGTTTTTTATTTATCATCTTCAAAAAGTTTTCTTAGCTCTATGAACATTTCATACAGTGCATTTTGATTGTTAACTCCTTCCTAACTCTTTCAAGGGCTTTCCTATCTATCCAATTTTGTGACCTCTTTTAAAAATATACCCATCAAGTTAATTGTTCTGCCCATATATTTGTGGATGTGTGGCCTTCCACAGAAGCATGGTAACCTTACTAGTAGCTGCACTCTTAAAGAAAATTGACACTCAGTTCTCTCCCTCTTTTCCTCCCTATACCTGATCTTCATTCTTTTCGTCATGCACTCTCCTGCCCAGCTCCCTCCATCCATCCACCTCTGATTGCTATTTTACTTCCCCTTCTATGTAAGATTAAGCATCTTCCCTTGGATCCTCCTTGTTATTTAGGTTCTTTGGGTCTATGGATTATAGCATGGTTGTACTTAAGGCTAATATACACTTTTAAGTGAGTACCAATCAAGTATGTCTTTCTGGGTCTGGGTTACCTCGCTCAGGATGATATTGTTTAAATCAATCCATTTGCCTGTGAATTTCATGATGTCATTGTTCTTAATATAAGTAATATTGTATAAATTTACCATATTTTTATCCATTCTTCAGTAAAAGAACATCTAGGTTGTTTCCAGTTTCTGGCTGTTATACATAAAGCTAGTATGAACATAGTTGAGCAAATATCTTTGTGGAATGGTAGGGCATCTTTTGGGTATATTCCAGGAGTGATATAGCTGGGTCTTGAGTTAGAACTATTAACAAGAAGCACTATTACCACTGTAAACAGTTGAGGGGATATCTCTGAGAGAAGCTAGAAATCTAGGACAATGAAAACTCTCAAGAATCTATGAGGGTGACCCCATCTAAGACCCATAAAAATAGGGGATGTGGAACATGAAACACTCACCTCCTAGAACCAGGCAAAACATTCAGTGGAGAGATGAGAATACCAAAGTAGCCATAAACCCTTTGAGCCACATGTTTTTCTGCCTATAAGAGTTATAGAGACTAAAAGGGGAGCAAAAAGTGAGGGAATTTCCAAGTAATGACTGGCCCTACTTGAGTCCCATTCCATGAGAGAGAACCCACACCAGATACTATATTAATAATATTCTGTTATATTTGCAGAGAGGTGGCTAGCATAAAAGTAATCTGCATGGTTTCACCCAGTAACTGATGAAAACAGATGTAGAGTCCCACATCCAACCATTAGAAAGAACACAGAGAATATTGTGGAAGAGTGGGAGGAAGGATTGAAAGAGCCAGAGATGACAAGGGCACCACAAGAAAACTTAGAGGATCAACTAAACTGGCCCCATAGGGGCTCATAGAGACTGATACACCCTCCACAAAGCATACATGGGCTGGACCTAGTCCCCCTACACATATGTAACAGATGTATAGTTTGGTCTTCACATTGGACCTCTAACAGCAGGAACAGGGGCCAACATGGACTTTGTTGCCTGCATTTGGACCCCTTCCTCTAACTGAACGGCCTTGTTTAGCCTCAATACAAGAAGATGATTCAATTCCTACTACAACTTGATATGCCAAAAAAGATTGATATCCATGGGAGTTCTCTCCTTATGAAAAGAAAGGGAGTATGGTGGCATTGGGGAGGGGGAGGTGAGAAGGAGGGACAGGGAGGAGAGGAGGAAGGAGAAACTCTGATCAGGGTATAAAGTAAATAAATTAATTAATAAAAAATGAAACAATGACTCTTTCTAGCAGCCATTAATTGCCAATAGCTCCTTGGTGAGATATGAAAATTTGTTTGACTCTCCTCACCATGCTGGGATTTAGTCTATCTTAGGTTTCACATGGCTTCTGCATGCTGTTATAGCCACCATAAGTTCATATGTGCTGATTCTCTGCTCATCCAGAAGATGTAGTTTCCATATAGTCATCCACAACACCAGGCTCTTACAGTTTTTCCTGAACCTTGGGAGGGAGTTCTGTGATAAAGATGTTTCATTTAGGGTTTAGCATTCCACAGTCCCTTATTCTCTTTACTTTAAGTAGTTGTACGTCTCTGTTAATCAACACCTACTGGAAATAGAAGCTTTGCTGATGAAACCTGACATCTTCTATGAGTACAACAGTAAGGCCATCAAAGTCAGTTCACTACTATGTCATTTAGTAGAATAACAGTAGTGGGTACACTTCTAGGGCCAGTGACCTGTGTAACCACAGACTCTTTCCCTGGCAATTGCATCATTTATGGATTTCATCTTGTACAGTGAGACTTAATTCTAATAAGAAAGTGGTTGGTCATGCCATTATTGAATTAAGTAGGCATGTCTTGCCAGGCCTGTTGTTAATGTAGCTTTCAGGTTTCACTGTTGGATTAAGATTAATGATTAGTTTTCTCCTCTGATGTCATGCTCTCTCTCTCTCTCATATATATACATATATACATGTGTGTGTGTGTGTGTGTGTGTGTGTGTGTGTGTGCGCGCGTGTGTGCATACATGATATATCTGTCCCTTTATCTGCAATGTCAAATGTATAAAAGAATGGACGAAATATTGGCCAGGACACGTTAAGATTGTAAACTCCTCTGGCAATATCTTGCCATGTGAAACATCATGCAAGGCATGAGATTAATTTTACTTGATTCATAAGGTCCAGCTTGAAATTCAAAATAAAAATATTCTAGCCAGATTTCAAGGTCTAGTTTTTGTACTTTCTGAATCTACAGCCCATAGATTACAAACATCTCTCTGTATTGAGACTTTCCACAGAGCTTCTTTCTGTACTTATGTACATAAATGCATATGTCCCCAGGACTGCAAGATAGATGGTTTAGTTTTAATTTCATTTTCCAGACTCTCTATGAAAAATGAGATAAAGCTATTTTCCAAAATTTTTAGGAAACTTCTGAGAATTGCTCAATTGCATCAGAAATGTCTTACACTATGTGGGATAAATTTCTTAACCTGTAATGTTAGATATGGATTGGGTATGGAAACCTGAAAGCTCAGGATCATTGTCAAAATTATGAGAAAAAAAGTTGGTCCTGAAGAACCAAGTGTTCCTAACACCAACCCATAGTACTTAGTCTGTTCTGCATATTATGGTGGTCATTTGTATGGGTGCCTTATTGTTTAATGCATTCATTCTTTTATTTGGGACATATTTTCAAGTAAATACCATTTGCCATTATATTGTTAACTGTTGGAGATCCAGGGAAAAAAACTGACTGCCTACCTTCATAGTATTTATATTGCAATGCCAATGGAAAGTGAACAAAAAGTTGAAGGAAGAAAACATACAGAATCCTTGAAGAGAAAGTGGATAATCGGTAATTAATTATGGAAGGATGCTTGAAGTTCTTTCTGAGCTCTATCTTGACTTGGAGAAAGATTGGAGGTAAATGTTAACAGAAGGTAAAGAGAAAACATTAATAATCAGGCAAAGAAAAGCTTAGTGTGTTCAATGAGCAGAATGAAGACAAAATGTTCAATGAGGTGAAAGAGGCATGTGAAAAGAGAGAAAACTGTAATCATCATGGAAAATCCACTTGTCTGAAATCCTTTTGAGACAAGCGGATATTTATTTCTGTAACTCACAGTCTATATTTTGTGAATGTGTGTGTGCACGTATGGTTTGAAATAGTACTGTGCATTTCCTATTTTAACATCAACAGGCAAGAAAAGCTTCTGGTGACTTGTCTCAATTGTTGCCTAGAAGGAACTTTCCAGTCTAAATTTCCATCATGATTTCCATTCTCCTGGGTCTTGCAAATATCTTACCCACCAGTATATTTTGTTTCATGTAGATCATCTTTTTCTTTTTTGTTTTTTTTATTGGATATTATATTTACATTTCAGATTTTATCCCCTTACCCCATTCTCTCCCACCCAGGAACCACCTATCCCATCCCCCTCCTCCTGCTTCAATGAGGATGTGCCCCCACATACCCCCCATTCCCACCTCCCCACCCTCGAATTCTCCCCCACTCAGTGTCCAGCCTTCATGTGACCAAGAATCTTCTCTCCCACCTGTGCCTGACAAGGCCATCCTCCCCTACATATACAGCTGGAGTCATTGGTCCCTCCCTATGTGCTCCCAGGCTGGTGGTTTAGACCCTGGGGAGCTCTGGTTGGTTGGTATTGTTGCTCTCCTCATGGGGCCACAAACCCTTTCAGCTCCTTCAGTTTTCTCTCTAACTCCTCCATTGGGAACCCCTTGATCAGATCAATGGTTAGCTGTGAGCATCTGCCTCTGAATATGTCAGACTCTGGCAGACCTCTAAGGAGACAGCTATATCAGGCTCTTGTCAGCATGCACTTCCTGCCATCCACATCAGCGTCTACCTTTGGTGACTGCACATGGGATGGATCCCCAGGTGGAATGGTCTCCAGATGGCCCCTCCTTCAGTTTCTGTCCCACACTTTGTCTCCATATTTGCTCCCTTGAGTATTTTGTTACACCTTCTAAGTAGAACAGAGCACCCACACGTGGCCTTTCTTCTTCATGAGCTTCAGGCGGTCTGTGAGTTGAATCTTGGCTATTTCAAGCTTTTGGGCTAATATCCAATTATCAGTGAGCACATAACATGTGTGTTCTTTTGTGATTGAGTTACCTCACTCAGGATGATATTTTCTAGTTCTATCCATTTACCTAATCATTGTTTTTAATAGCTGAGTAATATTCCATTGTGTAAATGTACCACATTTTTTTGTATCCATTCCTCTGTTGAAGGACATCTGGGTTCTTTCCAGCTTCTGGCTATTATAAATAAGGCTGCTATGAACATAGTGGAGCATGTGTCCTTGTTATATGTTGGAGCATCTTCTGGGTATATGCCCAGGAGCGGTATAGCTGGGTCCTTGAACTGAGGTTCATTTCTTTAAAGATTGAAGTCTTTCAGAAGGCAAAATAGCATTAATCTTTTTATATTAAGTGATGTCCACTGATGCAATTATTCAGACACACACACACACACACACACACACACACACACACACACACAGAGTTTTTGAAATAATGCTAAGGAAATCATTTAATTTTGAGCTAGATGGTCTTGGAAAACAAATCTTGAATGATTTTTTTTTTTTTTTTTGCCTGTTCGAGTATCCTGGTGTCAGACATTCTTTGCTATTACTCTCTCACACAAGTGCATTAAGTACAGGAAAGTCTCAAGAACACATTCAGACGATTTATACTAACCACAGGGAAGTTCAGCTCTGCTTATTATTCATGGAAAAAAAGCAGGTCAGTTGTTTTGTACATGGAATTAAAAAGGGGTGTCAACAATTTCTCGGGCACAGGTTAATTTATTTTTATATTTGCACCATTAACTACCTTTTGCATCTCTGAGTGGGGTTTTAAAAGGTACATTTGGTAGTAAAGAGTGGACTTTTTCTTGACCTGGGTATTCCATGCTGACATATTTCCCCATGTTGCCATTTCCACAAAGGTAGCTCTAAAAAGAAGCCCCAGCTTTAAAGTTCGGGAATCTCTCCAACTTACAAAGGCTGTCACTTGAATTGCAATCTGTTAGCTGAGCTCCCAAAATAAGCATTCAAAATGTATTTGTGGTTTGCAGAGTTGGAGTTATCAGAGGAAGGAAGAGAGAAAAGAGTTAAAAAGGAGGATGTGGGAAGAAGAGCTTCCACTTTAGTCCTAATCTATCATTGAAAGTTCCTAAGAAAAATCTAAATGACAAGTGATGAGGTGGGTCATGGAGGTTTCTTCTGAATAGTCTCTCAAGTCATCATTCATTTTGAGTCTGCCTGGGATCTTCATTGGGAAAGAAAGAAGTTAACTATACCATATCAACAGAGGGAACATTCATCTCTCTAGAGAGGGATACAGTAATATAAAAGGTAAGTTTACTCTCACTAAATAACAAGTGACAACTTGATTGACTCTACATTGGAAGGTTTTATGTGGGATGTATACTTGACAAAGCAGACATTGAACACTTGCTCTTAAGCTAGTGTTACATTTACCATGTATATATCCAGGTACATGTGAAAAATATGATTAAGAAGACATGCCAGCATATATGGGCATCTACTCTATACAAAGCTCCTCTCAACTTCAAGAGTGCTCATCAAGTGACATCAGATTATAATATTCTTTTCCAGGCATTAGAGATAGAAGCTTCCAGAGCTGCCTGCTTGTCTGTAAAGATGGGGTTTGTAACTGGAGAGGGAATGACTCAGCCACAGGAAGCTTACAGCTGAGCTGCCTACCACTTTTATTCATATAACATGTTCAGGGTATCTATTACATAAGAAACACTGGAATAGACACTAGAAATATAGAGATGATAATGGTATACAGGATGATACTACTGGCCCTTACCACTATGTAACTTATGAGTACAGTTGGCAAAAGATTCCATTATTTTTCTTACTACTATGACAAATACAAGACAAACAAGTTAATGAAGAAAATACTCATAGATGTTTCCATTCATGACTGACTGTCTTTATTGCATCTGGGCCTGTGATGGGATGGGCTTGATGGCAGTGAGGAGTGTTCGAACGGAGCCAGTCTTAGTACGGTAGCTATTCATATTGTAGGAAGAATGGAGGAGACAGGAAGGAGCCAGGATAGTCTTTGAAGACATGCTCCCAGTGACTTACCTCATCTACCTAGGTTTTACTTACAATAGCTCCAATTTTGGATCTATTGACAGATTAATCGATTAATAAAAAACAAATGTGTGATCTAATGACATTCTTAAAGTCCCACCTCTGAATACTCCTTGCATCAAGAATAAACTTTAAATACTTGAGCTTTTGGGAGTTGACACTATATAATCCAAATGTGAACAGTCAGGAAAGCATATTGTTGTCATGCATAGCACCAAATATCCAAAGGTCAAAAGGCCCAAAGACAAGAGACCATAGAAAAATCAAGTCACTAAGTATGGTGAATATTTGGCCCTATAAAAAATGAAGTGAGTCCACTTTTATCTCATTATTTAATGTGCCTTGAGTATCTTTCAGGAATTCAATCAAAAAGAACTATTACAATGACCTCCTTGGAAAGCATTCATTCATTTAACTGGTTTATTCTATACCAGAGTTTATGCAAGGTCTTACTGATAAAAATGTAAAGAATACACACACACGTGTGTGTGTGTGTGTGTGTGTGTGTGTGTGTGTGTGTGTATGTAGTGTGTATATATATATGATCTCTGCCCTGGAGTAGTTCTCAGTATAATGAGAAATGATATAAGTAAATAAAAACATATTTATGTGGGTCATTGAAGCATCTTTGTGGATAGTTGGCTGAAAGACTAAGTCTACAGATGATAGTTACACGTGAAAGATACTGATTACTTAAACTCTAGTGCTAAGAGTGAGAATGAGGGGAAAATAAAGAGGCGTTTTAAAATAGATTGAAAATGTAGCAAGGTTTTTGAATGATAGCATGAGAGAGTGAGAGGTGAAAGTTTAGGACTAATGATTTTTCGACTTGTACCACTAGAGAATGGGTACGATCATGGAAATAGAACGAAGTCATTTAAAATGAGAACCACATTTGAGAGCAAAGTTAAGAGAGCATAATAAGAGCTCAATTCCAAAATCATTGAGCTTATTTTCAAAAGGTCATTTAGGTGCGAATGTACATATTTACAACTTGTGTTCAGGGAAAAATCCGAGGTCAATCATGTAATTCTGGACTTTTTAGTTTATTTGTAATATTTACAGCTGTATGAGTTGCTGGTATAGCCAAAGATTATACAGCAGCAAAAGAAAACCTAAGGAAACAGCAATATGTAAAAAGAGTTAAAATAGAGGATAAGTGGAGGACACTCAGAAAATCTCCATATTTTCTTTAGAAAATGTGTTTTCATTCTACAACTTAGGATTCAGTCTGCTGCTTGGGTGTCCACTGGGTTTGTTCTTTACTGGAATATGTTACTCCTACATCATAGGTATGGAATTAAATTGAATCCAATTCCTGCTAGTAATATTGTGGGAAAGTGGGTGAATCCAAAGATGAGTCCTGAGCAGTTTTTATGAACAGATCATTTTTCCTGGTACAAATTGTTTTACTAGGACATGTAATCTCAAAAGTAGATAATAAGAATTGAATGCAGAATTGTGATAGAAAAGGCTTAGGGGGTGGGGCAGTTGCAAACAACAAATGACTTGGTATACATATCAAATGTCTCGAAGATCTCAAAAGACTGAAGCTTTCTTCTCACATCAGTTTGGATGGAAGCAGAGTGCATGTGTGTGTGTGTGTGTCCTTATGTTTGAGCATATTTGCAAAGCCTATTCAACCTCTCATACTAGTTAAAGATTTTGTCCATTATTTATGCAGTTTGTTACTCTGACAGCCATCTGGATGTTTGCAAAAATGCAGTTGAATCACCCAAGAGTTTTACACAGGTTTTGGTTGCGAAACCTCTAGTGAACATGTAAACAGATATGATAGAAACACTTCATGCATAGCCATTGACTTCTGAATAATTTATGCCTCTTTAGCAAACTTGGGCCTTACCCAAGTTAAATGTTTCTGCTGTACTTTTAGTAGAACATAATTATGCTCACATTTTAGTTTTCACTAGATAGCATTATTGCTTAGGACAAATTGTCCAAATGCATTGTTTCAATTTGGTATGACATAACTGATAAATAATGAGATAAATAGCCCCTAAGTGTTCGCTTCTATGAATTAAACATTGTGTGTACCTAAGTTGGATTAAGTTTACTAGTTTCTCCAAATTGTCTGTGAGTGTCCTTTCACATGTCACTTGGGATCCTTCTTCATATGTTAAAGGCCTTCTTATAAATCAAAGCATGTTTTTTATATAGTATAATATTCTGCTATGTTTTCTCCTTCTTAGTACAATGGGTTTATTTTAATAATATTTAAGAAAATCTATAATATCCCATTTATCTTTATATCTCCAACACTTGCCACATAGAAATTTGTAAATAATTATTTGTTGACTGAAGGCATTAATTTGCTCTAATTTCATTGACAAGTTCTTCACTTGAAGTTGATACTTGCCTTCTTCCAATACATTCATATCTGTAGTCAGAGTTATCCTTTAAAAGGTATATTTCATCCTGGCATTTTTCCTGCTTAAAAGAAAAACCTCAAGAAACTTTGTATTTAAATGAAATTCAAATTACTTAATGTGACTTACTTTCTTTTTCTTTAGATAAAGTTACACCATGCTAACTAATTAAATTCCAAAACTCAACAGTGATCTCTTTTGTTTACCACTACGTATCTCTGATACAAGTGTAATATAGAGAGACAGAGACACAGAGAGAGACTGAGGGAGAGGGAGAGATGAGAGATATCTCAGGTTGTGACAGAGCCTGCATGGAAGAAGTTTCAGAGTGATGCCTTCCCTTTTCTATATGTAAGAACATAAAGTATCATGCTAGAATCAGATCAGAAAATGGCCCTTCTCCAGGAACTGAGTCTGCTAGTAACTTGCTATTTGTTCTTTTACTTTTTATATACCTAATAAACACAAACATTAAAAGCTAAAAGGACCCTCTATAAACTGAATTCCAGAACCCTTTAAGATTATATATTACAACCAAGTTGGTATCCTTCTAAGGATAGCTTAATACATGCAATTTTAAAATGTAATATTCAGAGTAAGCAAATTCAGGAACAGAAATTACATGATCATCTTAATAGATGTAAAAGGCATTTGACAAAATTCAACATGATCACTATAAAAGCACTGAAGAGATTAGTTATAGAAGGAACATGTATCAGAACAATAAAGGCTATATATGACAAACCAATAGCCAATATAATACTAAATGGGGAAAAACCTGAGAGCATTTTATAGAAAATATGGGGCATCAGAAGAGTTCTTACTTCATCCACTCTTATTCAGTGTTGCCCTGTAAGGTAAAAGAATAAAAGGTGTGGAAATCTAAAGGAAGAAGGGAAATTACCCCTCTTTGTAGATGATGTGATCCTTCATTTAGAGGATCCAGCAGACCCTAGCAGAAAACTTGCATAACTGATTTGTACTTTCTGCAAAAGAGCCAGGTGTTTAGGTACCATCTTATAGCTATATGGTGTGTGTGTGTGTGTGTGTGTGTGTGTGTGTGTGTGTGTGTGTAGGAATTTCCTTCAAATTCAAACTTTACATCCTGGAGGGAGGTTCTTTAAAATATAGTAAGCAAATGAGACTTCTATGACTTAGGATGTAAACAACTCAGAAGTGTCAGGAAGGTCCTAAAAATGACAAGGTGTTTTTCTCATGGCTATATAATCAGTGTTCTTTCTCATGGTTATATAATCAGCAGGAACTGGTAGAAAAAGGTCATTATCCAACATGTCAAACTACCTTTAAGTTGTACAGATAGCTCCATGCACATAGTTGCATTGTCCTCCCCCATGCTGTAGTGGATGCATGATGTTTGTGCCTTTATGTCAGTTTTGTTCCCATCACTAACCCCAATAAGCTCACTGGCTCATTAATAGACTTGGGGGAATCATTTCTTTGGTTTGTTGGAGGTGTACTCTGGTATGAGTAGACATTTACTCACATTTCTCAGTGAAATGTTAGTGTGGATTTTTTTCTTTTGCATCTGATTTCACTTAGTTTTGCTACCAGTTAAGCAAAAACAATTGTTCTTTTAGCAGGGGTTGTTGAGACAGGGTTTCTTTGTGTAGCCTTGGCTCTCCTAGAACTAGCTTCATAGACCAGACTAGCCTTGAGCTCACAGAGATCCATCTGCCTCTGCCTTTAGCTCCCTTGTGCTGGGATGAAAGGTGTGCACACCACCACCCAGGTAATGATTGGTTTTCTATGATTATGTTATATATCTGCACACAATGTTATTTTATCACATTCCTCATCATTATGTTCTCTTATCTTCTACCCCTACCTGCTGCTTCACTTCCTTTTAAATATGTTCTTCCTCCTCTCATCATTGTTTTTCATCTAGAGTCTGCATGTACGACACAAAGCCATATTTGACCTTCAGAATATTGCCTACTTTGCTTACCATGATCACTTTTAGTTCCAAAAATAGAAATAAAATTATGCCCTTACAGGACCACAGAGAGAATTGTCCTAGTTTGCTTCCTATTGCTGTGATAAACACCATGATCAGAAGAAAAGGTTTATTTCATCTTAGAACATGGAACTCACCATAAAGTGAAGTCAGAGAACTCAAGTCAGGAATACGGAGGCAAGACTTAAAGCACAGGCCATGGCAGAAGACCATTTACTGGCTTTCTCTCCGTGGCTTGCTTTTCATGATTTCTTATACAACCCAGGAGCATTTGCCAAGGAGTGGCATCACAGAGGGTGGATTAGTCACTGTCACAGCAATCATTATTCAAGCAAATGTCCCACAGTTAAAGTCCTCTTTTTCCAGTTGACGCTAGCTTGTGTCAAGGTGAAACAAATAAACATACATACATACATCACAACTGTGTTTCCAGTTTTAAAGATAAAGGAGTCTTTAAAAGGTCTAGAAGGGATCCCCTGACCCATTCATTTAAACTATTTCACAAACCTGGATAGACATTTGAATCAGTAGAATAGCTTAATTATGATTTGGAAAGGTGATTCCATGAATGTATACTTTAAAAATAACTCTTACTAACCCCACATCTGATAGAGAGCTAATATCCAAAATATATAAAGAACTCAAGAAGCTAACCACCAAAAATATTACACTTTCATATTTGGCAGATGTTATTATTTCTTAGAGGAAGGAAGGTTCAGTGTCTAAGCTTGTCTCCTGTAAAGTACATACTCTTAACTTTAAGTTTTAAAACCAATTTCTTTGTGGTTTTAAATTGAGACATAACAAAGTTGTATGTTTTCAGTATTCTAAGTTGTAATATTCTGGGAAATCATATTTAGGCACATAGGAGACTCTAATAAACTTTCTGGAGTAGACATGACAGTTAAGTACTAAAGTAAAGTGTTTATTTTACATTCTTAAATTCAACAGTGTCACTTGTAATTAGAAAGGCTTTTCTTTATGATTGAAAGATATGAATAAGTGTTGTCCTAACAGTCAAAATGCAATTATTTCCCATTGTTCTCAGCTACCAAAATAGTTCAAAAGGATTTGACATATGCTGGGGTCAATTTTTTTCCAATATGGTTTTTTGAACTGAAGACATAAATATTAATAGCTATATATTTTTTACATGTGTAGTTTATAGACCAATATTTGTGATTTATTAACAATATTTTGAAGCATATCAATACTATAAAACCTCTCTTAGACTAATGGATTTTCCATTGTAAAGTGCATTTAACAGAGATGTATATTTTAAGACATCATGTAGATTTATATTGTGCACAATACTGATATAAGATTTGGAAAGTCCCATGTTTTCAGTGTTCATCTATCTTTGTTAGACCAACCATGAACAAATAATATGAACATGATATCTTTTCCTACTGGAACATCTTTTGCTATCTTGTGAATCACTATTTGAAAAAAATGTCTTTTTTTTTAAATGAAGTATTAGTAAAAGTTCTTTGTACCAATGCAAAAGAACACTTGTATTTAGGGATCATGTATGTTGCATACATGAGGCCATTTATACCTTTACTGTAGGACCAAAAGGAAAAGTAAACCTTTCAGTTTTGAAAGTCCTCATATATTTAGTCAGTAATGACCAGTACATTTCTAACACTTCTCAAAGTAATCCTGAAATAGCATAAAATGAGTTTTCTGAAGTCTATTGCATTAGAAGTCCAAACAGATATTTTTCTTCAAGTGCTCTGCCATTAACTGGATTTTACATCTTTCCATTACTTGATTAAATTCCTTAACTCCCCATTTCTTCAGGAATAAAGCATAAATAACAATAGCTGTATTATCTGTATTAATGTGCTATTGAAAGTCTCCTACAATAAAAAAATACATATAGGATACTTATATCTCGGCATGGTGAAAAGGAATAAATGATAGTGACACAGGGCAAGCAAAGTGAGAGCTAAGGAATGAAAGAGCTATTACAGTATGAGAGTTTTCAAAGATCTACATAAGGTCCTGTGATGTCATTGGAAGGGTGCGGAAATATGCAAGTTAGAGCTCAACCTTCACAAATGTCTTCCCACCTCCATTTTGACAGAACACCAAGCTCAGAGTTAAGGATAGCTGGAGAATAGGTATGAGGAATGCTTGCCTTGTATTTCAGCTCTGATCCCTATGCTACGCCATGTCATCACCACTAATCCTTGCCCATAGAACAAAGAGTTCATCAAACAGTTGCAGCTATGCTGCTGTCACCTCACCGCGCTAATCACTTTAATATTCCACATTAACTACTTGTTCATTTTGATTATCATTTATCCAGGATGAATAGCTCAGGAACATTCCACTTTACCTTTCCCATTCAAGCTCTTTTCATTCAAGTGAGGACTTTGAAAGGAGGTCATAATGGAGATTTATGTAGCCTTAGGTCTCTGATAAAGAGAGATGTCTTAGCTGATTAAACTAAGAGACTCTCTCAGGCTGTCAGTTAACTTTCTAACCTCTAGCCCTTGGTTGAAAATCTGCTCTCAGTCCTTGATACTATTTCATTAGGTATCCTTAGTAACAATAGGACACAGGACCTTTCTAAGACCTTGTTTTGAAAACAGTTTTCTACTCTCTGTTGGCATGCAATAGTCATCATTATAATCTAATATTTCCTGTCACTTGTATTCTCAAAAAGGTATGCATTACACATTACTGTTACCCTTGTGAGACAACAGTGAACCCAGAGGCTATGTATTTTATTATATCAATTGCATATAATATATAACATGGTACCCCCAAGTGTCAGTAGCACACGGCTTCTCACCATTATTTGCACAGTGCAATTGGACCAGATATCCATGACTACTGTAAATTGGCTCTTTAGCTCCTAAGGCCTTATAAATCTGCAAACATGATGACAGCCAAGAACAGAGTCACCTCCAGGTTCCATTGGGACAGGATTTGGTTATTGACAGGATTAAACATCTTGAGATCTATTGGACAGATGGGCTCAGCTCCTTACTAGCCATTAGGGGAAAGACATCATTGTAGTTACCTGTAGTCTTTAGTTTGACACTTCTAGGAAGAGGAAACTTCAGTTGTTGAATTGCTTCCATTAGATTGGCCTGTGGATATGACTGTGGGACATTATTTACTGATTGACATAGGAGGGCCCAGCTCACTGTGAGAGGTGCCATCTCTGGGCTAGTTGCCTTAGGTTGTATAAAACAGCAGGCTGAACAATCCAAAGGATGACACTAAGCAGTATTTCTCCAAGGTCTCTGTTTCAGTTCCCGTTTCCAAGTCCCCACATTGAGTTCCTGCACTGGCTTCCCTTGGTTCTGTACTATAATCTGTAAGCCAAACAAATAATTTCTCCTTCACGTTGCTTCTGGCCAAGGTGTTTAACAGCAACAAAAAGCAAACTAGAACACATTCCTATGCTCCTTGCCATGTGGTCCATTCCAGGGGACATTAAGGATTCTTTTATCACTGTGAGAAAGCAAAAGAGAACAAAAGAAATGGGGCATAAAAATGGGTGAGGAGACTTTTATCAGTGTGAGAAAGCAAAAGAGAACAAAAGAAACAGGGCATAGAAATGGGTCAAAGCTGACAACTTCTATGAAGTAAATGTTGGAAATCATAGACTGTTTGTGTGTTCTCTTAATTTTTATTTGAAAACATGTTATTTTGTAAATCAGCCAAGAACTCATAGTTGGAGACGTTGCAGGGCCCAGAGGGGGTAATACTACTATTAGTTTTGGTAAATAAAATAATATGAAACTATTCTTTAACATTTGTAGATTAACAACAGCGCTCAGACTTTAGCAAAGAAGTTCCCTTTTGGAAGATATGATAGTTAATAGAAGAAAATTGCAACAGGCCAAATGAAAAAGAATAAGTTTGTGTGTGCTCAGTCACAAATTCTACATCCACATACTCTGGCACCTCACATGAGGAGTATATGGGAAACTCAAACTGGAGTCTGTTAATTATTAAATAAAAGACATAACATTTAGAAGTAGGAAAATATACGTGGATCTGCAAGGAATGTGGGAGTGAATATGATCAATGAATACTGTGTGAAATCCTTAAAATTAATAAAATGTCACATTGCTTTATTTTTTAAAATTAGCTTAAAAAGTAAAAAGATCTTCCAAAGAATTTTCGTATTTAATTTTGGTTGATTTTCAAGGTCCTAATGCTCCGTACTTATCTCTGTGCCTCCCATTATCCACTGCACCCTTAGACTCCTATACGGCCTCTTCTATTTTGCTCTATTGCTCTCCTTGTCCTATCTCTAAAAGCCCCCTTTTGTAGTCTCACACTCTCCCTTCTAGTTTCCCGGCCTTTCCCTATATTCACTCCCAGCATGATATGCATATCTAATAGAAGATAGGATCTCAATATAAGATAGAAACATGGCATTTGTCTTTTGGAGTCTGGATTACCCTAATATAATGTAATATTTTCTAGTACCACCAATTTTCTTCAAGTATAATTTTATTTTCCATTACTGCTGATTACATTTTATTATATATACATAGTATGCTTGCATTATCTATGCATCAGTTTAATAACATCTAGGCTGATACTATTTGTATTTCTAAGTTTTCCAAGAAGCTTCTACACTAATTTTCAAAGTGGCTATAGCAGTTTATACTCCCACCACCATCCTTGCCAGGATTTGGTGAACAAATTTAAACTACTGCCGACATTTTAGCATCCTCATCTGGATTTGCTGCCATTTGTTTTCTTTATGGTGTCCCTTTTGACTGTGGTGAGATGGAATCTCAAAAATACAAATACTTTAATTTGTATTCTAGCAGCTAAAAGTGTTGAACATTCTAAAATGTTTATTGGCTCTGTATATTCCTTCTTTTGAGAACTGTCTATATTCACATCATTGGCCCTTGTAATGATTAGTGATTTGCTTTACTCACTTGCAGCCTGGATTTACTCAATTATTCAAGAGGCGATCACAGATCACAAGAGGATGTAAACAGTGCATAAGAGGGATCATGAGCACAATGGGAGAATCTTGGAAATTCTGAAATTTGGACTTTCTTCTTGAAAAAAAAAGATAACTAAATTCCAGGAGAAATTTTTCCTACTGCTTCTTATGGCCTTTTGCTTTGTTTTGTTTTAAATAGCAACTTCCTTTTAGGTAATTAACACAATTCTATTTACAACATCCACAGATGTCCTAGGTTTGTGAATTTGGCAGTTTTATTCTTTCTGTCCACAAGTTTTTGGTCTTCTGGACTTTGCTTCTTTTGCAAGATTCTTCATTCCTATTGTTGATCAGTTGCTCTCTGAGCATGTTCTACTTTCTACTTTCTTGCCATTCCCTGGCAATTCACCTCTGTGTGACCTTTTACAACTTTTGGAAGATTTCTGATACTACTTCTTAACTTGAAATGGGGAATTTCAAGTTTCTTCTATAGCTTGTGATTCTTGATTTAAAAACAATCTATCTGTCATCTCATGAAGGAGTTTTATGTCACTCATTCCAAATTCTTACACCAGAGGTAGACATAATTCCTATTCTTTAATCACAAAATGTTTGCTTTTCCACCTAGCAGGGAAAGACTATCCTCAAAGGATAATTTACCTATTTGACAAGAGCCAGACCTGACTCCTGTCATTTATTTAAAGAAGCCAAATTTAAACGGTCTCCTCAAGAAATGCATTATCTCTAGAATACTCTGGAATTGGTTTTATTTTTTTCTTTAGAGTGCTTTTGGATTTTTACTTTATTTTATGTGTATGACTGTTTTGTCTACATGCATCTCTGTGTATTGAATGTGTGCTCAGTGCCCACAGAGCTCAGACAAGTCATTCAATACCTAAGGACTGAAGTTACAATTGATTTTGAGCAGTCATGTAGGTGCTGAGAATCCAATCCAGGACCTCTGCAACATTAGCCATTGCACTTAATTGCTGAGCCATCTCTCTAATCTAAAAAGTTAGTTTTCTGCTCACCATAAATCAGACAATAAACTAACACTATTACATTTCTATACAGAGCCAAACATTATTCTAGATGCTCGGAGAAACAAGAAATAGGAAGAAGAGTCCTGGTAGCCAGTGGCTTCTTTGAGATAGGACTGATTTGAATGAATCAAATGTAAGACATAACTTGCAACTAGGTTGTGAATACCTGTCAAATTTTTCCATAAGTTCTCTGGACCTGATTTCATAAGCAGAGGTAAAAAGATGAGAAAACAGCATGAAGACAGATGTAGAACCAAACAAAAACTCTGGTAATATTTTTTCACTTGGTTTTTACTAATGTCTTTTCATGTAAAACAAATCTTCTCATTGGCAGGTAACACAAAAAATGCTTGGCTTTTTCTATGATTCTTATGCATATGGAGAGCCCATTTTCTGATGACACATTGGCCAAATCTGTATTTTATGTTCTTTCTTTGCCATTTATCTAGAGTATATGTGTTTTAAATTTGACTGTTGGTACAAGTCCAGATTTAAAATTCGCCCTATGCTTTCTGTGCTGTTATTCAGTTCATCTGTCTATATTCTGCCAATAGTTTTAAAAAACACTTGTAATTTTCTTCTATCACAAAGCCTTATGTTCAGTGCTGTAAGTTAGACACTAAAAGGAATAAGACATGGATCTGACCTTTAATGAGTTCATAGTCCACAGGGCTGGGAGGATAAAGATGGTCGTGCCAGTAATCCATACATGCCACACTGGTCAATAAGCTGGAGAATGTTAAAACATATTAGCGTGAGTATTTTGAAATATACTTGCTTGTATTCGTTTTTATGTAATGGTTTTTTTGTCCTCCTTGGTGAGTTCACTACCTCTATTACTTAATAGTAGTAACCAATTAATCTCTGCAATGCTTGGATTGTTACTTCATCAGAAATTGATGGTATAGTCTCCAGTCTCTGAAAGGCTTTGGTAGTGATGGAGGATGAAGTTGGGGGAGTAGCTGAGACAAAAGTTTTCTTCTTGACAAGACAACGTCTGACCTTCTGCCTAGGATTTGTGTGCAGTACAATTGGTGGAAAATAACAATTAAACCAAACCTTTGGCACCAGTGTTCTGTCAAGCCTTTCATTAAAAGGCATTCCTTTTATCCTTGTAAGACTGAGAATTGAAGTCTCATCAGAATAAATAGTTTCTTAATCCATCAGAAAATAGACTCTCCTCTGTGCTGACATTTAGGTCATAATGAAAATGTGATAAGTCACCAGCCAGGAAGCAAGGCCTGGCTGTGTTGTGGTGATAACAGTGCAATACAATTGATGGTGTGTAGCACTGGAAAACAAGGCCTGCAAATACAGCTCACACTTGGCATTATGACAGAGAAAAAGGAAATTTCAGAATATATTTGTATTGGCCAAATGGACTCAGCTCTCTATCCAGTCTTCTCAAGCTAGTAAACATTTTTAGTAATTACTCAGGTTGGGGCCACTAGTGTCTAATGAGACAATATCAGTGGCCCTGCTAAAAAATAACAGTCACAAGACTACAAGGTTTGTAGAGTTGCTTGCTACTTTTACAAATGCAGAGAACAATCATGTTGGGTAGAAGTAGAAAATGGCTAGCTGCTTTGGAGATAACAAATATACTACCTCTACTGAGTCATGGTAGAGGCAACCAGTGCCTGTTATAATGATTTCTTTTATGGTAGATCTTATAATGGGTCCAGAGATTGGAATGGGGTACACAAGTGGTGCTTTTTGAAAGATAACTCCTGTCTGAATCAATATTTTATGATTTATCACTTCTGTGGAGGTGGTGAGACCTGGGAGAATAGAGCTGATAAATGGGGCAGACTAAAGTCTCATGCAACAGCTAGTTTATTCAGAGCTTCAGACAATTTATATTTGGGGGGTTATGAAAAGTCACACGAGTAAAGTGTACAATCACAAAGGAAAGCCACATGTTATAGATAAGCTGCATGAGGTAAAACATGATTTTCCACAGAGGTATATAAACAAATAACAATAGCCAGTTGTAATGAGTAATCTGAAGTAAACTCCCTCCTGCATCTGAGAGGGACATGAAAACCTTCCTAGAACAATTGTCATTGCTTTGAAGAAATTGAGGTTATAAGACTCTTGTTTTCTTGGAGTTTTTTTCATAAACTCTCATAGTTCCCCTCAAACAATTCCATTTTTGGACTGCATTCCAACAATGATTCAATATCTGAGGCCCTGTAATGTATACTGTTTGAAAGTCATTTTTAACAGGTATAGTGAGAACAATTGTTATGGGAACAATACCTGATCATTGAGCTAGTTTAAACAGGTCTTTTTAAAAACAGTAATGTTCATCATGACAACATGTATGGTGATGTTTCATAAGGCTCCACCTCTACATGAACAAATTACAGGCAATGAGTAGGGTCTAAGAGGAGAATCAAGTTTTCTACAGGGACAAGCCCCTGATACATTACCAAATCACAAATGATCATCCCTAAAGACATGTACATATGAACCCTGTAAAATAGATTCAGTAGGTTTTCTACAGTGTGTGTGTATGTGTATGTGTGTGTATATATATGTAAAACAATACAAATTTTAAAATAGCAGGTCATGAATTTAAGACAGACTGGCAAGGGACACAGTAGATTTAACAAGGAAGCAGGAATGGAAAAGATACAATATAGTACTCTTGTGGGAAATTTGCAAAATAAAAGAGCTAAATTTAAAAAAAAATCTGTTCAGCTGACTTGACATTAACTGGCTCTGCCCTGACTATAATCCAGTGATAGTAAAGTAGGTACTTTGAACTTTCTCTGGCCGGGGGGTGGCTTCACACTCTTTCCAATAACTACACACATTTCCACATTCTCTAACACAGATTCTCTCTAATAGGGTGCACTTCTCTAACCTTGGAAGATATTAAATTTGGATGTATTCTTTCCAATACAATGCAGGACAAACAGTGTTGAATTTCAGTTAAACAACAAATGGTATGAGAAGAGCATGCCACTCACAATAATAAAAATACCCATTTGAACATCAAATTTATTAGACATCTTGTACTGTTATTTTCTAAATCTGCCAGTCCCACATGGGTACTTTTTAAAAATGCATATTCTTGAGTCCTATCCCTGTTAATTCTAGTTTGACATGTCTGGCATAAAGAACTTTTAATTGGTTGCTACATAGCACTACTTTTTTCAAGACAGGATTTCTCTGTGTAGCCCTGGCTGTCCTGGAACTCACTCTGTACACCAGGCTGGCCTCGAACTCAGAAATCCGCCTTCCTCTGCCTCCCAAGTGCTGGGATTAAAGGCGTGAGACACCACTGCCTGGCCACTACATAGCACTATTATCTAAGCCAAACCACAGTTGTCTTCACAAGACCAGTTGTGTCTGCTTGCAAAAGATTATCGCAGCAGGACTTGTTGCTGTTGATATTTCCTCCTAGAATAATGGCTCTCAAGCTGTGAGTTTTGACCCCTTTGGAGTTCTAATGATACTTTCATAGGGGTCATATATCACATATCATGCATAAATATTTAAGTCCAATTCTTTTCAACATCACAAGAAACAATATCATAGATATTATCCCTCCCATTTTAGTATGAGAATACTGAAGTACAAAGACTTGAAATGCCAATCCCAAGATCACCTAGCAAATAAATGTCAGAATCAGAGAGTTTGACCAACTTACAGTGGCTTAAAATGAACTATGCAGATAGATAGTAATGTGCCTGAACAAAATGGAGAAATGGGGAGCATATTTCCTTTATCCCACACTTTCCAACTGATTATACTTTTCTATTGCCTAATAGGTCTCCTATATTGTCTTATAATGGTCTTATATCTGACCATCACATGGGTTTCTCAATACCATTAAAATCTTTAGGGACAGTCAGCAACAAGAACCTTCTTGCTCTCCAAATTACAGCAACAGTAGCTACATTGCTAAGTAAAAGATATATTGGCGAAAATTTTATATGTGCATATGTGTGTGTTTTGAGGCAAGTGAGAGATATTAGCAAAATAAAATGTTCTAGGTAAATATAGGCAAATTAAAAAATACATGGCCAGTTATTATTATTGTTATTATAAATGATATCTAATAATGCTGCTAAGCAGGTTAGACAGAATGGTTCCCTCCAACACACACACACACACACAGGTTCGCACACTCATGAAAGTTTATTAAATGGAACTCTATATATGTCACCTCTGCACCCTGGAAATAGGTCCAAACTCAGAGAAAATGTTCTTTAATTTCAGTGTCTGAATGAGGCACTTTCTGTCAATATTCCAATGGATATTTCAGTTCAGCTAAGTGTAATTGGTAGAGCAATGTTCAGTGTTTTGAGAGCTGTTCTACCAAGAGGGTCAGCTGAAACTACAGAACTTGTCAGCAGCAAGCTATCAGCCTAAGAAATAAAGCTATTCTTGAAAGGTTGAGGATATTGTTTGGAAGATCCAGAAAAACATGTGAAGAAAATTGATGAAATTAACCAGCTGTTGTTTGGGTTTTATCTTACTAGTTTTTTATACAAAGAAGGTGTTGCATTGGAAAAGACTCATTTTTAAAAATGTATCTATCATTCCAAACATTCTTTTATTGAATGAATATTTAAAGCTTGTCTACTATGTGTAAACTACTACTTAAAAATCAGCAAGAGAAACATGAACGAATAGTTTCTGGATTTTATGGAGTTTATTTGACTACACACACATATGTATATACATACATATATATACACACACACACACACACGTGTGTGTGTGTGTGTGTGTGTGTGAGAGAGAGAGAGAGAGAGAGAGAGAGAGAGAGAGAGAGAGAGAGAGAGAGAGAGAGAGAAAATGAATCCTGGGATTTGGGGTCACTGGTATGGGTCAAAACCATAGATCAGGTAAGCTATTGAAATCAACATACACAATAAATTCAGGCTCAATAGTGGTCTAAATTCATCAACCAAGGTCCAAATTAAGAAACTGATGAAACCATGCCCATTTATATGTTCTATTCCTGTATAGCTTATGGGGCAAAATTGACTTTTTCCTCAAAGTCTGCCTTTTGTTGCATTGCTTCCACAAAGCCTTCTTCATAGCAACTGCTCAAAAAATATTCTCCTATGTCCTAAATTCACAGTTTTGTACTTGATTATGCAAAGTCTCAGTTCATAGTAATTTTTTATGTCTAACATCTTTTTATCCTTGTTGGAAAGTAGACACAAGCGTGGGGATAGTAATAGGATAAAAATAGAGATAAGCCTTGTTTTTATCCTAAGTCTAGGAAATGAGTCAGGAATGGAAGCAAATGAAGAGTACCTTCAAATCTGACCAGCTTAAGTACAAAATTAATTGTTGAAAATATGTTATTTGATGATTTTTAGTTCATGTAATTTCTGAAAAAGTTAAAGAACCAAAACTGGAGATAGTAAAATGAAAGTATAGCATTCAATAGCTAGAGAGAATGCTCACAAGCATAAGAATTTTGGTTTTAATACCCAGCAACTAAGAGAAAAAGTAGTCATGGTCGAGAGTTCTTGTATCTGCATCATTTGGGGGGCAGAGACCCAGGAGCTTGCTAGTCAGCCATCCTAGCAAAAGTGATGAGCTTCAGACCCAGTGGGAGATCCTATCTCAAAGAAAAAAGAAGGTAGGGATGGATAGAGTGAGACACCCAAAATGTCCTCCTCTGGTACACATGTATAGACATTCACACTGATATACTCAGTGTATGTAGTGCGCACGTGCGCGCGCACACACACACACACACACACGCACACACACACACACACACACAAACACACCACTCATGATTACAAGGCAGAAAGTGAGGTATTACTCACTGCTATAAAGCATTTAGATTGTAGCCCGAACTGTGAGAGAAGTAAAGGCAGATTCTAACTTGAGGGAGCTGGCCTGTGGCTACAACACTGATCTTGTTTGTGCCATAATGTGATCTAGAACTCATCTCCATCTCCAGCCCTTAATGTTCTCTATCTTCACATGAACAGTATGTTAGGTCATCAGTATCAGACATATGCGTACCATGAAGGAGATAGATCAACTTAAAAACGAACATAAAAACACCCCTAAACTAGAGAGATGAGCTAACATCCCATTTGTTCTGGCGTAATCCATGTGATTGCTCTTTTCTTACTAAGTGCAGACTTAAGTACTGGGGTAGTATTCTTGCCTCATGCGTAGGATTTATTAAGATATCCAATTATGCTTGCTATCTGATAGCATAACATTGCGGAGTTTACGCTGCCTGATTTTTTAAAGTACTCTCCCAATTTATCTAAAATAGCCTCAAATTCTTGCAGTAATGAAGACGAAGGCTAAACCCAAGTCCTTCTGCTTACCCAGATTTGTCTCTGACAGTTTGGGGTGGATGGCAATGACAACTGTCCATATCACTTTCTTTTTTTCTTTTTTTCTTGGATATTATATTTACATTTCAGATTTTATCCCCTTACCTCATTCTGCCTACCACCTAGAAACCCCCTATCCCATCCTCCCTTTTCCTGCTTCTATGAGGATGTGCCTCTGCCTACCCCAGACTCCCACCTCCCCACCCTCGAATTCCCCCCACCCACTCGGTCTTCAGCCTTCATGGGACCAAGGATCTCCTCTCTAAACTATGCCCGACAAGACCATCCTCCCCTACATATAGAGATGGAGTCATGGGATCCATATCACTTTCATGTACATGAAACACTACCACTAGAATCTTTGCAATTGATACCTCTGAAACTCACTGGCACTGTCTCTGTCTTGGCCAAACTAGAGTCCATATAGTATCTGCTATTCTGTACGAGGAATTCCAAATTCAAGCTTTAGAAAGTTGCACTTGATTGAAGTGCCATAGCCTAAATGCATATTCTTTATCTGTAGAGAGTTTCAGAAAGCACTTGTCTAGTTTCTTTGAGGAGTTTGGAACTTCTCAGAGGAAGAATTCCAAAAATATTAGGTGTATTATTCAAAAGTGTTGAAAAGTCCTTGGAGACACTAAGTTTCTACATAGGTCTCCAACCATCTCTTTTTACTGAGTTGTTATGTTCTTCTCATTCAGCTTCTGTGAATACTGATAGTAAAGGCTCACCTCTCTAACTTCTCTATAAAATTGCCCTTGGGTCACTGTAGCTGCCTCACTGAAGGTGTCAAATTTCAAGGGTAGTCTATAGACAATGGCTGATTACAGAAGAGGTGCATCTCCATCCATTTGTATCAAGGAAGGCCAGATTCTTTGGAGCAATTTACATTACATTTTTTCTTAGGCTCCTTCTCTTGCTTTCATCATTCCCTCACAGAATTACCTTACAGAGAACATGTTCCTAATAAAGCACTTATGTAAAATACTTCTTTTATTAAAAACTGTACATTGAAATTTATAAAATGTTGATGTAAGAAATCAAAAAAGAGACAAGTAAATTGAAAACTATTTCATGTTCATTAGTCGGCAGAATAAAATTTTTTTTAAAAGTCTGTAATATAAGTCATGGTTAATTTTGCTGGCCAACTAAATGGGATTTAGGGGAAAATGTCATAATAAATTTTCTGAGCAAGTCTATGAGGGGTTTTCTAGATTAGGTTAATAGATGTGAAAATTTCTTTATCTCTTCCCAACTCCTGGAAAATGAGATGAGAACAAGAATTTGCCAATTAAAAAGTAAGCTAAGCTTGTGAAGGCTTGATATCCCAGCATAGGGGAATGCTAGGGTGGCAGGGCAGGAGTGGGCAGAAGGGGGAGCACCCTTATGGAGAAAGGGGGTAGAGGGGAATGGAGGGTTTCCAGAGAGGAAACTAGGAGGGAGAATAACATTTGAAATGTAAATAAACAAAATAACCAATAAGAAAATATATGTAAAAAAAAAAAAAAAAAAAAACACTGTTTGGGAAGGAAAAAAAAGCTAGGATTGAAGACTGGAGATGTCGTTTTTTTCAATGTTGTCAGCTTCTGCAAACTCCTGCCACCAGGCCTCCAAAGACATTGTGGCCTATACCTTGAAAATCTGAGCCAATATAAGCTGTGATCCCTCATGATACTTTTGTCAGGTATCCTGTCACAGAAATATGATGACATGTAAGTAAAGAACACACAAAGTAGTCTACACATGCTATGTAATTCCTCCACAAATTCCAGTGTCATTTTCAAAGGGACAGGAAAGCAATTCTGATTTCATAGGAAACTCAAAAATCACCTAATGCCCAGAAAAATCTTCACCAAAAAGATCAGATATAAAGGCATCATAGTCCCTGATTTTAAAATACAAAGCAGGGTAGTGGTGGTACATACCTTTAATCCTAGCACTTGGAAGGCAGGGGCAGGTAGATCTAGAAGTTTAAGGCCAGCCTGGTCTACAGAACGAATGTAAGGACAGCCAGTGCTGCACAGAGAAAGTCAACTTTGAAAGACAAAACAAAACGTGATAAATCTAGAGTAACCAAAACACTATGATACTATAAGCAAATCAAATATGTATGCAAATGGAACAAAATTAGGGATCAGGCAAACTGATTTGACAAAGATGTGAAGAAAACACATTGAGAAAAGAACTACTTTTTCCACAATTGGTATAAAAATTGGATATTCCCATGCTTAAGTAATACAGTTTGTCACCGGTCTGCACCAGTGCCCTGAACAGACCTTGGGCTCAAGCTCTGCACCCAATCCCACAACATCCAGAGGATGCTGGACTCCAAGGAGTTCTAACACACCCATCATCATAGCTCTAAACCCAGTCCTACAACATTCAGTGGAAGCTGGACTCCCAGGAGCTCTAACACACCCAGGAACATAGGATCATAAGATCACAGGATCTCAGGAGTTTGGTCACACCAGGATTTCAGGATCCCAGAGGCATCCTGACTCCCAGGAGATCTTAGACCTAGGATCACAGGATCTCAGGATCTCAGGATCACAGGATCACAGGATCACAGGATCACAGGATTACAGCTGGACTCTGAGAAGTTCTGACACAGCCAAGATAACAGGAGAGACAGGCTCCAGTCAGAGACAGTGAGTGCAGGTAGCACTAGAGATAACCAGATGGTGAAAGGAAAGTGCAAAAACAAAAGTAAGAGAAACCAAGGATACTTGGCATCATCACAACCCATTTCTCCCACCATAGCAAGTCGTGGATACCCTATCACTCTGGAAGAGAAGGATTCTGACTTAAAATCACTTCTCATGATGATGATAGAGGACTCTAAGAAGGACAAAAATAACTCCATTAAAGAAATACGTGAGAACACAGGTAAACAGGTAGAAGGCCTAAAAGAGGAAACACAAAAATCCCTTAAGTAATTACAAAAAAAAACCCCACTACCAAACAGGTGAAGGAATTGAACAAAGCCATCCAGGACATAAAAGTGGAAGTAGAAACAATAAAGAAATCACAAAGGGAGACTACCCTGGAGATAGAAAACCTAGGAAAGAAATCAGGAGTCATAGATGCAAGCATCACCAACAGAATACAAGAGATAGAAGAGAGAATCTCAGGTGCAAAAGATACCATAGAAAAACATTGACATAACTGTCAAAGAAAACACAAAATGCAAAAAACTTCTGACCCAAAATATACAGGAAATCCAGGACACAATGAGGAGACCAAACCTAAGGATAATAGGTATATAGAAGGGAGTGAAGATTCCCATCTTAAAGGGCCAGTAAATACCTTCAACAAAATTATAGAAGAAAACTTCCCTAACCCAAAGAAAGAGATGCCTATGAACATACAAGAAGCCTACAGAACTCTAAATAGACTAAACCAGAAAAGGAATTGCTCCAGTCCCCATACCTGACATTGCTCAGTTGGCCAAGAACCTGAGACTAGATAGGCCATGGGTCTAAGGGGAAAAGCATAACTACTATTCTATTAAAGGAACACAGGACTCCTAACAATGTTCTGTTATACCTGTAGACCAATGCCTTTCTCAGCCATTTTAGAGAAACTTCTTTTTACAGTAGATGGAAACAAATTCAGAGACACACAACTGTGTAGAGTGAGAGACCTTGGGATACTTAGTCCTAAATAAAATGGTTACCTTAATCTCTTCCCCTTAGGGCTCAGGAACTATGCAGTAAAGGAGGCAGAAAAAATTGCAAGAGCCAGTGGGATGGATGATACCAAGGAAAAAGGTGTTAACTAGACACAATATGAGTGATGCATATATGAACTCACAGACACTGTGGCAGCGTGCACATCCCCTTCACTGGTCTAAGCCTAATGAGGTCTCAGAAGTGGATGTATAGTCCCATCTCTAATCAAATGCTATCTCCACCTGGCATCTACTTACAAAGGAAAATGGATACTTCCCAATAGAATACCACTGAATATAATAACACACTACAACCTCCAGTAGTAGATGGTCAAGAAAAAACAGACTCAATGTTATTTTTGTAGACTGTCTCATATTGCTTTGTTTGGGAATTTTTTTGTCTTACTGATCTTTTGGTTGTATATTATGGATTCTGATTTATGTTTTCAGGAGTATTTTCTCTCTTTTTCTCTCTATCTCTCTGTGTGTGGGAAAGCTCTAATACAAGGAGGGAAATTATACCCTAGAAAGAGCAAGAAAGTAATCCTCTTCCAACAAGTCCAAAAGAAGATAGCCACACAAAGATAACTCCACCTCTAATAATAAAAATAACAGGAAGCAACAATCTCCTCTCCTTAATATCTCTTACCATCAATGGACTCAATTCCCCAATAATAAGGCATAGGCTAATGGACTGGATACATAAACAGGACCCAGCATTTTGCTGCATACAGGAAACCCACCTTAGTGACAAAGACAGACTCTACCTTAGAGTAAAAGGCTGGAAAACAAATTTTCAAGCAAATGGTCCTAAGAAACAAGCTGGAGTAGTCATTCTAAAACCTCCAGCTTGAGAACACAAAGGGAGGGACTCATGGTTCCACCTGCATAGGTAGTTGAAGGTGGCCTTGTTAGGCATTGAAGTGGAGGGTCTTGGTGCCTGTAAGTTTGGATTCCCTAGTGTTGGAGAAATCAAGAGCAGGGAGGCGGAAATGGGAGGATGATGGGAACACACCCTCATAGAAATAGGAGGAGGGGAGATGGGATAAGGGGTTTTGAGGGGGTAATGGGAGAGGAGATATCATTGAAAGGTAAATAAACAAAATATCCAATTAAAAAACAGATAATGGGTCTGGCAACTGTAGTTGAGCAGTCAAGACTTATTGTTATCAATTCATTATGGAGATTTTGTATAATCTGCAAGGACAAGGTATTGTGGAAGAGCCCCATGGAACTTTTAAAAGATTGGTGAGACATGCTGTTGTTGAGACAAAGAATGATGCCAACTTGTGAGCTTGTTGAGTGACCTGAGAAGGGTAACTGGGGAGCCGTATTGGACATAATGCTCCTGACCCATCTTTGCTTGACTATATTCAAGATGGGACCAGCTGGCTTGCCTCAAGTTTTTAGACCTTGTGGGATAGATAATCGAAAAGAGAAACTATGCCTCTTGTATTCTTCTTAAAGGTGCCCAGCTATTAGGACTCAATCATGTACTGGTCTAGAAATCAATCCAATATGGGAAATAACAGTCTACTTTTGGAAGACTGGATCTGGACTTTGTCAGAGACATATTTGGAAGCTAGCTGTAGCTCACTATGTTGTTAAGATAGCAAGAGATAATGTTGGGACAGGATCTGGATTTCAAACAAAGGTTAGTGCTTGTTTTAAGGCTCTTTTAATTGTCAAGCTAAAATTGGTTTTGTTTCTTCTACAGCATTTATTGTAAGTTGCACTGATTATATATATTTCCAATTATGTTAGTGTGTTGAAACTTGGCATGTCTGTTATGGGGGGGGGTCTATCAACCAGCTTTTGTCTCACTGCCCTGAGTATTGGAAAACCTTGATTCTCTGAAAAAAGCTTGAAAGTGCTGAAAGAAGTGAGTTAGGCTTTAAGCAGAAGCAAGAGGGTAGCAGGCTTAATTATTGCTGGTATAACAGCTTTAATCACAGGTACCAATGAATAAGTGAATGAATGACAAAATGTATACATGCATAGGTATAATATACATGCATATACACAATATGTAACTATTTGCCCTTTAAGTAAAAGGATTTCTACCTTTGCAACGACATAGAGAAACCAGCAGTTCCTTATGCAAGATGAAATAAGACAGACACAGAAGATAAACATTGCCTGATAGCAATTACACATAGAATCTAAAAATGATTATCTCATAGTTACAAAGGACAGAATGGTGGTCAACAGGAACTAGGTAGTGGGATGAGTCTAGAGAGATGAGTCTAAGGATACATAAATTCAAGGGATCAATTGTACAATATGTTGACTAAAGTTAAATAACTATATTATATTTTTGAAAATTGGTGAGATGTTAAATATTCTTATTATAAAAATAAGTCTGTGAGATAATATATGTTGATTAATTCAATTCCAACATTCTATAATATATACATATTTTAAAAACCATGTTTTTAATTATATTCAATTAAAAAGTAAGCTAGATTAGGAAGATATCTAAGTTAGTAAAGTACTTGCCTTTTAAGCATGAGAACCTGAGTTTGACATTCAGAGCCTATATAATGGAGCAACTGTGGTAACTTATGCTTATAATTCCAACACCAGGAAGGCAGAGACAGGCAGAACCCTGAGGTTTGTTGCCCAGGCTTCCTGCTCTACTTTCTGAACTCCAAGTTAGGGAAAGAGTCTGTCTCAAAGATCAAAGTGGATAGCTCCTTATAAATGACACCCAACATTTGGTTTGGCTTTTACACTCACAGGCACATACATTTACCTGTATATGTGCACACATATGTATATGCACACACATATACACCCACACATGCTTGCATGTACATATCCATATACTTACATACATATACATATAAATTAAGTAATAAAAGTATTTCTATGGAGAATCAACCCTAATACAATAGCCAAGAAAGAATATGTAATACCTCCTTTAGTTGATATACTTGGGTATTTTAATGGTAGTTTAATACATTTCAACTTCTTACAAATTAGTATAGACAACTAACGTCCAGAATCTCGAGATGAAATACAGTCATTTTTAAGTTCCATCACAATTATATGTAGTTATTCTATAAACAGGAGACTATGCTATAAATGTAAATATACATACATACATACATACATACATACATATATACAGATCAGGAAGAGAAAATGGATAAACTACAACAAAGACAAAACTCTTCTTCCAACAATTTTTCCTTTATCCAGTTAGTTTTTTTGTATTTCAAATCAGTGTCCAAACTCTCTTTGTTTGTTTATATGTTATGATAAGAAAGTGCTTGTGGATAGATAATTTATTTTTCAAGTTTATTTCTTTTACATTTTTGACAGCTGGGTCCTCTTGGAAGTACTATAACAACTAAATGTGGTAGATTGAGTTTCTCTCATTTTATAATGCCATCATTCCCATCATGGACGAGCCACTGTCATAACATCAATTGCATCTATCACAGTTACCTCCAAATATCATTAACATACAAATCCAAGGATTCTTACAAGGATTCAGTATTTTAATATTTGATCAGTTCTTTAAGAATTTACTGTATATAGATGATGTATTTTGAGCATATTATCCTTCACTTTTCTTCATAACTCCTTAATTTACTATTATACCATCTATTTGAACTTCATCTACTTTCTTTCTATAAACCACTTAGTCTCATTTGGGATGCATATATATAAATGGATGTGGGGCCATCAATTGGTAGATAGATCAAGGGCCACAATGTCAAAGAAAATTGACTCTTCTTCCCCTAGTACTTGTCAACTGTAAATAGATCTTCAGATAATGCTAGGGGTTCAACAGCCTTTATGTTCTACATCTTGGAATATGAGTTGACTTCATATACATGAAGATTTTCACTGAAAACTACAGTTGCTATGAGTTCATGATGGCAGCAGTACTGTCATTCATTCAAAAGACCCTATATGTCCATGAATTCTTATTCTTACACTATCCCTACCCATATTCTGGGATGTTCTTTGACTCATGGCAGGAGGAGCTATGATAATAGATTTTTGCATACTGTCTACACATTGATCAGTCATTAGTCTCTATGTAAACCTCCTACTATACAAAGAAGCCTTTCTGATGAGAACTATGAAATCCATTAATTTATGTGTATAGAGATACATATTTGGGGAGATGGTTTGATATTGCATGCATTTAGCTAAACAATAGTAATAGGTTTATCTCTAGGTCTTATAAGACTCTCAGATATGGACTTTTGGTCAGATTTATAGTACCAGGTATACATTTCCTCCTTAAGAGTGAGTTTTAAAACTAATTGTAAAGCAGTGTATTATCAGAATAGTACTAGTGCCACTATTGTATCCATGGGCATGCCTTGCCTGAGTAGCCATTGTTTTAACAACAGAGTTCACAGATTCATGATATTGTTGAAGTCTGGAAGGCACCTTTGGGTACTATAAAATCTAGTCAGCTTAGAGGAAGCAATAGGATCTGTTCTGTGTATTTTTATATCAACTTGATTCATGCTATAATTATCTAAGAGGGCGCAACCTCATTTGAGAAAATACATCCATAAGATTAGACTGCAGGCAAGCCTGTGGGTCATTTATTTATTAACTAGTGATGCATGCGGAAGATTTCAGTCTATTGTTGGTGGACCTACCCCAAGGCTGGTGGTCCTAGGTTCTATAACAAAGTGGGCTAAGCAAGCCATGATGAGCAAGCCAGTAAGTAGCACCCTTCCATGGCCTCTGCATGAGTTTCTGCCTCCAAGTTCTGCTTTGTTGGAGTCCCTGCACTGATGTGGAAGTACAAACCAAATAAACCCTTTCCTCCCAGGTTACTTTCATCATGATATTACATCAAAACAATATAACCCTAACTAAGACAGGTTCTTGCCATCAAGTTCTAGTGGGCAACTAAAGTCAATGGTAATAGCTTACAATATTTGGACTGTCTCTTCGATCTCATCTTACAGAGGAAAATGATGTTGGATGCTATAAAGGAGACATAATATTCTTGTTTACTAGAAACTTTAAATAGACTCATATAATTTTGAGAATATATATATATATATATATATATATATATATGTTTATATATATCATATGAAAAGAGCCACTCTATCTTCTACCTCTAGTTCTTAGGATAGGCTCTACGATAAAAATAGTATTGTCTTTTGGTCATTGATTTGGACAATACCCAATTCCTATATAGAGTAACACATTAACTTTTCAGGTTAGAGACTGTTTAGACTATTGTACTACTGTACCACAATATTTACTCATGCTTTATGAGTTCTAACCTAAGATTAGTGAATGCCCATGTATAATGGTTTGCCATTTTCCTACTTTCTCTGTGCAATAAATTTTTATGAGTGTTATTAAAGCAGTAAAAACAATATTCATGTAGTGTACATAGGGGCAGACAGAGACTATGAACATAATAAAAACATATTTACCTTCACCAAGGCTGTTTGATTCTGACAAATATCCAAAGTACCAATAGTGGAGGTCCATGCTAACCCACCAATTGAGTCCTGTTATCCAGATGGATCATGCAGACACTGAGGCAGATTGATTACCTTGGATGTTCTTTACTAGAGAGAGAGCAAACTCCTTTGTGATTACTGTCAATGAGAAATTCTGTGGTATGGATTGCCTTCTTGTTTGTAATAGTTCTACCAGCAAGACTACTAAACATTAGTGATTCTTCTTCCCACCCTGTTTTCTGCTTTGTTCTTTGAGTCTTAGTCAAAAGAGAAACAACATGTGCCCATATGCTCTTGGTTAATAGTGCCTTTTGATCAATGTCTGAAAAATCACTGGAGCAGATAACCAGGAATCCACAGAGATTTAATTTGTATTAGATGCAAATAAATTACCATTCTGAAGTTATGCAGTTATAAACCTACCTACCCGCCCTGACTCAAATCTCAACACATATCTCTGATGTGAAATAGATACATAATTCTTCTTGTGTAAATTCATATAGGGAATCAATTTAAATCACCTAAAAATCCTGCTGTAGGACTATGAATATGTATGTGGACATGCAAGTAATCTACCCTCACACCTCCTAAGAAATCTTTACCCCATCAATACACCTTTATGTTACAATGTTGTAGATAAGTAAAACACAAGGGATTCCAAAGAAAAATATAAATTAATCATATAGAGAAGAGATATTTTATTTGCTTCTTTAAAGCATACATACTATTAATAAAGATAAGGGGTAAAAGTATCTCTGAGTGAAAATGCTGGCTTGAATTATGTTCTTGCCTATAAATATAAAAATCAAAATTATAAAAAGATGAATTGTCTATCTTCATAGCTACATTCTGTGAAAGTAAGCATGTGTTCTGATGGCTTACTGAATGTTTGTGACATATATTTCTCAAGGTGATTTTAGAGAATTATGGACCAAACAATAGAAACTTTGAAGGCAAAGTATCAACTTTCTGATTCTTCTGTGTTTGCAAAAAAAAAAAAAAGGAAGTCATATAACTATCAGTGGGTAAAGCTAATATTCATACTCAGGATGCCTTAGATCCAGAGCCTGATTTTAGATGGTAATACAGTCTCTCCTTGTGGGAATTTTTAACCCAGTGTGGATTAACACTTCCTTCATTTTTCAAGTCTCCACCCAGGCTGAACTTAAAGCCTGCAGGATACTTTTCCAAAACAGATTGTCCTCTATTACCCACCTACCACTGACTTTATTCCTGTCCCTTATAATTGAGGATTTGTATCATTTTTAAAGATCTTCCTTGAAATTAAACTTCTGAGAACTAGAATCATATATATATATATATATATATATATATATATATATATATGTATATGTATATTTATATGTATATGCCATTAGAGACTAACTTTGCAAGTTTTGTGTGTGTAAAAGTGAATTCTCAATTGCATTCACTCTGCATTTATGCTTTGTAGCCCAGACAATTATGAATCACATGAACCAAGCCACAGAGCCCCAAGGAATATGGCCATTAGTTGTCATGGCTTGGAGCTTTAATGTGGTTACATAGAGCAGTGAGAGAGGATGAGGATGCCATATGTTATTTCAGAAGACACTGAAGATCCTTTCTGACTGTTATTTCCATTAAGCTTAGAATACAACTTCAGTACACACAGATTTGTTTTGCAAGCACCTTGAATACAGCAGCAAAATAAATGCAAGCTCTACACTATAGAAAAGGCTTGAGGAATGACATAGGTTTATAAGATCATAGACTATAAGGCATTTAAAACCAATACAATCACATTGGTCATACGAATAGAAACTCTTTCTTTACCTACTAAAGCACTTCCTTATTTTATTGTTGATTGCAGAATTAGAATCCTATAGACACAAGGTGATATAATAAAAGGAGGTATACAAATCTGGATTTGGTCCAAAAATGTTCATTTATTAGCTATATGAGTTTGGCTTACATAATATTTGAGTTAAATACAAAATCACTTTGGTTTCATTCAGCTTTTATTAAAATATGTTTATTATTCAACTTCCTTGAAGTAAAACTCACAGAATTTATATATATCCCAAGTATAGGATATGATATTTTTAAATTTATTCTTATGACTAGTATTTATTTTGAGAAAGGCTCTCATCACATATATGTTCTTAATTTTGTGAGCATCTTACTTGTCTCTGAGTGCTAGAACGACCAGTTTGTACTAGCATGCTTACTCCTAAAATGCAAAATGATTATCATAATCAAAGTTACCAATCCATTGGATTAAAAACTTAATTGTTTATGTGGTAATAATACTTTAGATTTACCCTCTTGGCCATGGTGAAATAGACGACATGATATTATTAACTACATCTACAGTGCTATATATTGGATTTCCAGAATTTATTCCTTTTATAATTACAAGTTTTTAAAATATTGACCAATATCACCTCATGTCCCATACCTGTGAACCTACACTACCCCTTATAACTCTTATGTTTTTTTTTTACATTCTACATATAGACAAGATATATAATCAAGTCTTTCAGTACCTAACTGGTACTGATACTTTATAGCATACTTTGTAGGTATCATAAGATTTCCTTTTCACTAACTCATCTGATACTCATGGTAAATCCTATGCACTAGAAATTATCAGCCTGATTTTATACATAAAGTAACCCAACATCAAGTTAGAAGTCATAGACATTCTAGTTTTGTGATCACATTCTACTACTGTATTAAACACTTCTCTCCTTGCTCTGTCAAAATATCAACAAAACAACTTCAGGGCAGAAAGATTTCAGAGGATCACAGTCCTGCATGGCATGGAAGGCAATTAGAAAGACACCATTTGATAGCAGTGGAAATATTCAGCAGCAGGGTTTCATGGCAGGCATAAACCATGACTGGAACCAGGAAAATGCATTAACTTATTGGGGGGGGGTCACTCCAAGTGGCCTACTTCTGCTAGGCAGGCTTTACTCTCTGGAGGTTTCACAAGCTTTTACCTAGTTCCACAGGCTGAAGAACAAAAAAAAAAATTCAAATCATGGGGTGACATTTCAGATTCAGATCGTAGCATTCTCCCCCTGAACATTTAACAATAGCCATGTTCCCACAGTGCTAAAGGCTTTCAGTCAACTTCAGAACTCCCAAGAGTCTTAACTGTGCCAACACTGCAAATGTCCAAAGTTGAGTCTTTTATGAAACTCAAGGCCGTCACTTAGCTATGAGGCCTGGAAAACTACCAAGAAGAATAACACATTCTTCTAATACACAGCAACAAAGAACAAATATTCCTATTCTAAGTGAGGGGAATGAATGATAACAAGAAAAGATTGAAAGGAAGTAACATCAAAACCTAGGAAGATAAATACAAAATACCTTCACGGCCTTGATATTTTAAGTACCTGCTCTCTTAAGATGGTTCCACTTAGTATCTGAAGAGCTTCTTGGCAGACATCAATATTTCTAGGGTCTGCATTAAAATCTGTAACTTCACCTTAATAGATTAATGCATAAATGCTGACCTTGATATACAAGGTCCAATGTGAAGTTTTTTTTCTTTAAACCTTGGTGGAAGTTCCATGATCCCAATTCCTGTATTCTGCATGCCTATGAAATCAGCTCCCTGTGGATGATGCCAAGTTCTTCTGCCAACTTAATATGTCACAGTGTCAGTTGAAACATGATTATAGCCTCTGAGTGCCTGAGTGGCTGAGCTTGCAAAAACTTCCCTATGTTGTCATTTTTATCAAGACATCTCCATGGCTCTCCTCCCAAACCCCTGTGCTTTCTTTTAAATCCTTACTGAAATTAAATTAAAATATAATTACATCACTTTCATTTTCATTTTCCTGCCTCTAAACACCCATGTGTGTACCATGCTTTTTCTGAAAGTCATGGCCACTATATACAAATCTGTTTAACCCATATAATGCTACATGTACATATAATATTTCTGGGCTGTTCATTTAATATTGGAGTTTTGGACTCTTCCCTAGGGAAGATTATTATCTCCACTTGCCACATCCCTTTGTTCTCTGTAGTTCTTTGTCTAGGTTTGGGGCTGAGATTCTCTACTTCCATGTTAGTGTGTATGTTAATGTTGTTGTTGTTGTTGAAGACTTTAGCAGCCATATTGCTGAGACTTCATGGATGTACCTTCTCTGATACTTCTAGGAGATATAATCACAGCACACATCCTGTTTCTCTGCAATCAGCCTTTTCATCTTCCACTGTGTTCCCTGAGCCTTGGATGCTGGAGTTGTGCAAGGCTTGGCATCACTCTATCCTATGTTATCTACATAATGTTTGGGTTTCTGTAATAGTTTGCATCTGCTGCAAAGAGAAGTTTCTTTGAATTGAGGGGTGAGTGTTACAATTACCTGTGTGCCTAATTATAAATGTTTAGAACCCAGGAATTCTACTGGTTTAATCAAATGGTAGTTATAGGCTCTCCTCCAAGATCCATGACCTCGTTAGTCCTGGATATTTTCTTACTTTTTCAGTATCAAGCATGGTTTGACTCTTGCTGAGCAGGTATTATGATGATTGGAGAGCTGTTGGTTACCACTCCAAGGTATGAGTGCCATGATTATCTACTTAGAGTTATTTTGCCATAGTAGTAATTTTTACATTTCATAGGCAGTTTAGCGAAGTAGGACTATTGATTGCTTCCCTCCCTTGGAAGCTTGCATGTTCTTGTACCATGAAAGTTAGTACTCATGGAAGAAGCATTTGGTCAGATCTATTTCTGTTCTTCCAGGTCCGGTGACCAAAGTAAATGGTGTCTCCAGCAATAGGGACTTACTTTAAACCTGAATGATACAGACAAGTGCAATAACAACAACCTATAATGTTTCAGTAGTCTTTTGTACTCCCCCCGACAACAAACCACAAAATAGCTTCTTGTCCCTATTGTTTGTGGTTTTGTTGATAACATGTGGTTCTTGGGGATAACATTGCCAATGCAGGTGGGGATTTTCATTTAAAGTTCCTATTTAAATGGGAACACATATTTGTACTCTATGTAATTTTAGGAAAATAGATGATATAATCCCATATGAGATTTTCAGATATCCTTACTATTAGTTTATCCTCTAACCTTCCTTCTCCTTTTTTGTTACCTTCCTTCTCCCTCTCAGTTAAACACACCCCCATTTTCCCATTTCCTCCTTCAGATTACTTTTACCTTGCTATTCCCCTTCTCAATTGCTCACACCCCCCCCCCATCACAATTCCCCTTTCCTTTCCAAATCTTTGCAGTTACTTCAGGTTATGTACCCATTTCAGAAGATTTGAACCTAGGAACCTCAGATGAGAGACAACAGATGGCAATTGTCTTTTTAAATCTGGGTTATATAAACTCACTCAATATGTTTGCTTTATTTACCTGCAAATTTTATGATTTCATATTTCTTTACAGATAAAGAGCATTCCATCATGTATATGTACCACATTTTCACCAATGATTTGTCAGTTGAAGGACATACAGGTTGTTGCCATTTCCTATCTATTTTGACTAGAGCAGTAATGAACATGGCTAAGCAGGTATCTGTAGAGTAGAATGTCAAGTCCATATGCCATAGGACTGAGACAATTAAGTCCCATGGTAGACTTATGTTTATCTTTTTGAGGGTTCTCCACAATGAATTCCAGAATGGCTGGGCCAGTTTTTAGTCTCACTGAAGGAGTCTGTTTTCCCCACATTATCTGTGGCATCCTTGTTGATTATTTTGTTGATCTTTGCCATTCTCACTGAGGTAAGATGAAATCTCAAAGTTGTTTTCATTTGAATTTCTATAATTACTAGAGACAATGGATGAACACTTTTTTTGAGATATTTCTGAGCTATTTTTATTTCTTCTTTTGAGAATTCTGTTCAGTCCCATTGCCTGTTTTTAAATGGATCTTTTTTGTTCTCTTTAAGGAACTCGGTTTTTCAGTAAAATATTTCCAAGTATATTTTCACACTCTGGACTCTTCAATTGGAGAAGTCATGCCAACAAGAAACTGTCTTATTGTCACAGTGGGAATTGTGTGGTATCTTTAAAGTGGTGCCAATCTCTTTAACAAGTGACACTGTTTTTCAAAAGTTGCTTTGAGACTTTAAATGGACGTACTGTTCTTTCTGCATATTTTAATAATCTGTTCAGTTTGTCTTTGCACTCCTTGTTCTCACTATAAACATAGCTAAAAGCTATCAGTAGTGACTATGTTATATCTTGAGTATTTTACTGTCTTGAAATTTCTTTAAACAAGTAAATCAGTCCGTTTTTGCCTTTAAAATCATTCAAAATTTTGATATGACATAGTCCAGAGATCCTTGTCATAATATAATATTAATGACTTCCAATCAAATTTCCAAAAAAGCTGTTGCTCTCATCTTAAACTTTATGTATATAATCTTTATTTTTTGATAATATATATTCTTTAAAATACATTTCAGATTTTATCCCCTCACCCCATTACCCCCATCACCCAGGGACCCCCTATCCTGTCCCCACTCCTGTCTCTACAAGGGTGTGCCCCACCTACACCGCCTCCCCCCTCCCCACCCTCTAATTCCTCCCCGCTCGGTGTTCAGCCTAAATGGGACCAGGGATCTCCTTTCCCACCCATGCCGGACAAGGCCATCCTCCCCTAAGAATACAGCTGAAGTCATGGGTGCCTCCCTTTGTGCTCCCAGGCTGGTGATTTAAACCCTGGGAAGCTCTGGTTGGCTGACACTGTCGCTCTCCTCTCGGGGCCACCAACCCTTTCAGCTCCTTCAGTCCTCTAACTTCTTCATTGGGAACCCTTGATCAGATCAATGGGTTGCTGCGAACATCCACCTCTGGATATGTCAGACTCTGGCAGACCTTCGAGGAGACAGCTGCATCAGGCTTCTGTCAGCATGCACTTCCTGACATCCATATCCGCATCTATCTTTGGTGACTGTAAATGGGACGGATATCAAGGTAGAGTGGTCGCCCAATGGCCCCCTTTTGACTTTCTGTCCCACACTTTGTCATCGTATTTGCTCTCTTGAGCATTCTGTTACTCCTTCCAAGAAGGACCAAGGCATCCACACTGGTCTTCCTTCTTTATGAGCTTTATGTGGTCAGTTAGTTAAATCTTGGCTATTTCAAGCTTTTGGGCTAACATCCGCTTATCAGTGAGTAAATACCATGTGTGTTCTTTTGTGATTGGGTTACTTCACTCAGGATGATATTTTCTAGTTCTATCCATTTACCTAAGAATTTTTTGAATTCATTATTTTTAATAGCTGAGTAGTAAGTACTCCTTTGTGTAAATGTACCACATTTTTTGTATCCATTCCTCTGTTAAAGGACATCTGGGTTCTTTCCAGCTTCTGGCTATTATAAATAAGGCTGCTATGAACATTGGAGCATATGTCCTTGTTATATGTTGGAGCATCTTCTGGGTATATGCCCAGGAGTGGTATAGCTGGGTCCTCAGGTAATGTTATATCCAGTTTTCTGAGGAACCGCCAGACTGATTTCCAGAGTGGTTGTACCAGCTTGCATTCCCATGAACAATTGAGGAGTGTTCCTCTTTCTCTACATTCTCACCAGCATCTACCATCACTTGAATTTTTTTCTTAGACATTCTGACTGGTGTGAGGTGGTATCTCAGGGTTGTTTTGATTTGCATTTCCCTGATGACTAAGGATATTGAGCTTTTCTTAAGGTGCTTCTTGGCCATTTGAATTTCCTCAGTTGAGAATTCTTTGTTTAACTCTGTAACCATTTTTAGTAGGGTTATTTGGTTGTCTGGAGTCTACTTTCTTGAGTTCTTTGTATATATTGGATATTAGCCCTTTATCGGATCTAGGACTGGTAATGATCTTTTCCCAATCTGTTGTTGCTGTTTTGTCTTATTGACAGTGTCTTTTGCCTTACAGAAGCTTTGCAATTTTATGAGGTCCCATTTGTCAGTTCTTGATCTTAGAGCATAATCCATTGGTGTTCTGTTCAGGGACTTTCCCCCTGTGCCTAGGTATTCGAGTGTCTTCCTCAGCTTCTCTTCTATTAATTTCGGTGTATCTGGTTTTATGTGAAGGTCTTTTATCCACTTGGACTTGAGCTTTGTGCAAGGGAATAAGAATGGATTGATTTGCATTCTTCTACATGCTGACCTTGAGTTGAACCAGCACCATTTGTTGAAAATGCTGTCCTTTTTCCACTGGATGGTTTTAGCTCCTTTGTCAAAGATCAAGTGACCATAGGTGTGTGGGTTCATTTCTGGATTTTCAATTCTATTCTACTGATCTTCCTGCCTGTCTCTGTACCAATACCATGTAGTTTTCATTACTACTGCTCTGTACTACAGTTTGAGGGCAGGGATAGTGATTTCTTCCAGAAGTTCTTTTATTTTTGAGAATGGTTCTTGCTATCCTGTTTTTTTTTTTTTAGATATTTTATTTACACTTCAGATGCCATCCCCTTTCCCCCCTTAGAAAACCCCTATCCTATGCCCCCTTTTCCTTTTTGCATTTATACATTTTTTTAAAATAATGTTAATCATAAGCGTTATAAGTTTGGAATTGTTCAATCAGAGGTGTAACCCACTGACCGACCTAGATATAACAACTATCTTTGACTGGTGGAGATACATGAATATCTGCCTCCCTGTCTCCCCCTCTTTCTCTCTTTCATCACCTAGCTTCTCCTATCCTTCTTCTCCTCCTCTTCTTACTCCTTTTCTTCCTCTCAGTACTCCTCCTACCTTAGCTCCTCCTACACATCACCCTTCCTGTTAAAATGAAACTTTTCTCTCAAAATACAATTAGAGCATAATTATGCCAATTTGTACCAGTGAGGTACAAGATAGTCCTAATACCCAGTCCATCATTTTGTTGACTAACCAGCACCTCTGTCATCTATCCTAACTAAAACATTTAGTTCTGAACCTGGCTTTAGGATGAATGTCAGCTGACTACCATCCACTCAAATCTTTTCTCTTACGGTAAATAGCTATAAGTTTTCAACCCCGTCAGAAATCCAGAATGACTGAGTTAACTATAATTGTGGGAAGCACAAAGCATAGCTTCTAAAACTTAGCCAATTTATAGAGACCTCTGAACACCTGAGAAGCCCCTATACTACCGAACGTTGGAGCATCAAATCTTCAGCCTTCTGGCCCAGAATCATCTGACAGACCTTGGTGATGCAGGATTATTAAGGACTGATTACTCTGTCTAGGCAGATATAATCAGTCGACTATTCTGCATGTGTGTCCTTTTCTGGACAGTAATTTGTCTGTAGATGGAGAGAGGCAATTCTTGCCTAGTGGCTGTTACCACACAACTGGAGTAACTCCAAGGATGCTCAATTTCTTCTTAGAATCCACGACAGGAAGCTGTCAGGAGCAGACAGGTCTCTAATCAATATGAACATTAATATATAAATATTTGTAGCATCAGTTCTATGGACTTCTGATGTTTTGAAAACCAACTATCCATGTAAGGTAACCTGGACTGTTTTCTGTTAACTCCTCTCAGCTATTTCTAAGTAAAATATGGAAAGCACCCTAACAATAAACTCAAAAATATGAATTTGCTATAGTCCCTTAACTCATAGGTTAACCGTCCCAAATCAGTTAAAAAAGTTAAAAAAGGGCTGGGTCTAGGCATTGTATTCCTAAATGTGTTATACAGGCACAATGCCCATGAGTGTATCAATATTCATCTCGTTTTTATATTAATAAGAGGCTCGTACCAATGAAAACCTTAAATTTGAGATCAAAGTAAATTTTGTACCATTTAAGAATTTATAACTTCATCTTGATAATAATTATACAGATTTCTACCAGTAGGTTATGGCTATGCAGTAAGTCCTAGCTAATCCCCCCTGTTCCAACAAAACCACTACTTGTCCCTAGAAAGACAGACCATTATTAACCACATTAGTCCCCAAGCTCAGGGAATAGGGGCGCTGACTCTTCTTTAACTTCTTCAAGCTGATTAAGGGCGTTGAGATTTTAGAAGAGGGGTGGGGGGGGAGTAAGTTGATAAGCCTCTGATGCTGTGTCTTCACTGAATCCAGATGGAATTCCAGGACATCAGAGGTTTGGGCAGGTCTGCTCAGTATGCTTGATGAGTAGATACACCAAGGCTGTGTATTCTGCAATATACAATTCTCAGAACAAGTTTTAGTATCAAGAAAAAAAAAATTCCCACCCCCAGTGGGCTGACATTTTTTTTTTTTAAAGATGTTGGTTCTGAAGACTTTTTTTTCCCCGCTTCTTAAAATTGGTTGTAGTATTTACGTTTCAGATTTTATCCCCTTAGCCTACTTCCTCCCACCACCCAGAAACCTATCCCATCCCCCTCCTCATGCTTCTATGAGGCAGTGACCACACCTACCCCCCTCACTATCCCCTCCCCCGCCCTCACATCCCCCCCCCACTGTGTGTTTATTCATTCATTTTTCATTCATTTTTTTTATGGGACCAAGAAACTCCTCTCCCACCTATGTCTGACAGGGCCATCCTCCCCTACATATACCTCTGGAGTCTTGGGTCCCTCCCTATGTGTTCCCAGGCTGGTGGTTTAGACCCTGGGGGGCTCTGGTTGTTTGGTATTGTTGCTTACCACCTAGGGTCAATAACTCTTTCTGCTCTTTCAGTCCTCTCACTAAGTTCTCCATTGGGAAACCCTTGATCATATCAGTGGTTAATTGTGAACATTGTCCTCTGAGTGTTTTAGTCTTTGGCTGACCTCTAAGGAGACAGCTATATCATGTTCCTCACATTATGTACTTCCAGCCATCCACAACAGTGTTTAGATTAGGTGGCTGTACATGGGGTGAATACCCAGGTGGAAAGGTCTCCTGATGGCCCCTCCTTCAGTTTCTGTTCCATGTTTTGTTTCCCTATTTGCTCCCTTGAGCATTTTTATTTCTTGTTCTAAGTAGAACTGAGGCATCCCCTCTTGGTCTTCCTTCTTCATGAGCTTCATGTGGTCTGTGGGTTGAGTCTTCGCTAATCCAAGCTTTTGGGCTATCTTCTTTTGGGGTTTTTGGAAGATTACTTTCTTGCTTTTTCTAGGTTGTAGTTTCCCTCCTTGTGTTGGAGTTTTCCACCAATTATTCTTTGAAGTGCTGGATTTGTGTTGAGATACTGTGTAAATTTGGATTTGTCATGGAATATTTTGGTTTCTCCATCAATAATGATTGACAGTTTTGCTGGGTATAGTAGTCTGGGCTGGCATTTGTGTTCTCTTAGGGTCTGTATGATATCGGTCCAGGATCTTCTGGCTTTTATGGTCTCTGGTGAGGTCTGGTGTAATTTTTATAGGTCTGCCTTTATATGTTACTTTGCCTTTTTCCCTTACTGCTTTTAGTATTTTTTCTTTGTTTTGTACATTTGATGTTTTGACTATTATATGGCGGGAAGTATTTCTTTTCTGGTCTAAACTATTTGGAGTTCTGTAAGCTTCTTGTATATTTATGGACATCTCTTTCTTTAGGTTAGGGAAGTTTTCCTCTATAATTTTGTTGAGGATATTTACTGGTCCTTTTAGTTGGGAGTCTTCCCCCTCATCTATACCTATTATCCTTAGGTTTGGCCTTCTCATTGTGTCTTGGATTTCTTGTATATTTTGGGTTAGTAGCTTTTTGTATTTTGCATTTTCTTTGACAGTTGTGTCAATGTTTTCCATGGTATCTTCTGCACATGAGATTCTCTCTTCCATCTCTTGTATTCTGTTGGTGATACTTGTGTCTATGACTCCTGTTCTTTTTTTTAGGTTTTCTATCTCCAGGGTATTGTCCCTTTGTGATTTCTTTATTGTTTCTACTTCCATTTTTAGATCCTGCATGGTTCTGTTTAATTCCTTTTCCCGTTTGGTTGCATTTTCTTGAAATTCCTTAAGGGATTTTTGTGTTTCCTCTTTAAGGGTTTCTATCTGTCTACCAGTGCTCTCCTTAAGTTCTTTGAGAGTGTTATTTATGTCTTTCTTAAAGCCCTCTATCATCATCATGAGAAGTGATTTTAATTCTGATTCCTGCTTTTCTGGTGTGATGGGGTGTTCAGGGCTTGCTCTGATGGGGGAGCTGGGTTCTGATGATGCCATGTAACTTTGGTTTCTGTTGCTTACATTCTTGCTCTTGCCTTTTGCCATCTGGTTAACTCTAGTGCTGCCTGTACTTGCTGTCTCTGACTGAAGCCTGTCTTTCTAGTTATCTAGCTTGTGTCTGATCTCCTAGTGGTCCAGATGTCTCTGTGATCTTTTCCAGCTGCACTGATTACAGTGGTACCTCTAGGATGCCTCAGGATATGGTGCCTCCAAGGTAGTAGTCCAGCTAGGTGTCTGCTGTTCTGGGTGCAGTGTCTCCTCTAGAATATCTCAGGATATGTTGTCTGAAGCTCTGAGTTCATTTGTTCCTCTGTGGATCTGGATTGAGTGAACCTTCCAGTATGTCTCAGGTGGAATCCGGGGTCCACACAACAGCAGACCTGGCAGAGGTCTGATCTAGGCCTCAGATCTGAGAACTAGTTTCTAAGACACTGTCCAAGTTAGAGCGCCTGGGATCCCTGCTTCCTCTGGGTTCTTGGATGTTGGGGGCAGAGCTGCCACCCAAGATCTGCTCAGTGTTCTGGCCCAGACCGGAAGGAACCAGTGTTCCGGGCCGGGAGTGACTTCTTGGGTCCTTTTGGTTCCCAGTTACTCCCTGATTAGGGCGGGCCCTGCTGTCTCCTTACCTAGGATACTGCCTGAGTTCGAGTGCCTGGGATCCCTGCTTCCTCTGGGTTCTTGGATGTTGGGGGCAGAGCTGCCACCCAAGATCTGCCTGTTTATCCTTTGAGTAGAGGAAGGCTACTGATTTGTTTGAGTTGCTTTTTATATCCAGCCACTTTGCTGAAGTGGTTTATCAGGTTTAGGTGTTCTCTGGAGGAAGTTTTAGGGTCACTTAAGTATACTATCATATCATCTGCAAATAGTGAAATTTTGACTTCTTCTTTTCTTATTTTTATCCCTTTGACTTCCTTTTGTTGTCTAATTGCTCTGTCTAAGACTTCCAGTACTATATTGAATAGATAGGGTGAGAGTGGGCAGCCTTGTCTAGTCCCTGATCTTAGTGGGATTGCTTCAAGGTTCTCTCCATTTAGTTTGATGTTGGCTACTGGCTTGCTGTATATTGTTTTTACTATGTTTAGGTATGTGCCTTGAATTCCTGATCTTTCCAAGACTTTTATCATGAAGATATGTTGAATTTTGTCAAATGCTTTCTCAGAGTCTAGTGAGATGACCATGTGGTTTTTTTCTTTGAGTTTATTCATGTAGTGGATTACATTGATGGATTTCCGAATATGGAACCATCCCTGCATTCCTGGGATAAAGGAATTGATCTTGATCTTGATGGATAATTGTTTTGATGTGTTGTTGGATTCGGTTTGTGAGAATTTTATTGAGTATTTTTGCATCAATATTCATAAGAGAGATTGGTCTGTAGTTCTCTTTCTTTGTTGGGTCTTTCTGTGGTTTAGGTATGAGCATAATGGTAGCTTCATAGAACGAATTGGGTAGTGTTCCTTCTGTTTCTATTCGATGGACTAGCTTGAAGAGGATTGGTATTAGGTCTTCCTTGAAGGTCTGATAGAATTCTGCACTGAAACCAACTGGCCCCGGACTTTTTTTGGTGGGGAGATTTTTAATGACTGCTTCTATTTCTTTAGGAGTTAGGCAACTGTTTAGATGGTTTAGCTGCTCCTCGTTTAACTTTGGTACCTGGTATCTGTCTAGAAAATTGTCCATTTCATCCAGATTTTCCAATTTTGTTGAGTATAGGCCTTTGTAGTAGGATCTGATGATTTTTTAAAATTTCCTCAGTTTCTGTTGTTATGTCTCCTTTTGCAGTTCTGATTTTATTAATTTGGATATAGTCTCTGTGCCCTTTGATTGGCTAAGGGTTTATCTATCTTGTTGATTTTCTCAAAGAACCAGCTCTTGGCTTTGTTGATATTTTGTGTAGTTCTTTTCATTTCTACTTGGTTGATTTCAGCTCTGAGTTTGTTTATTTCCTGCCAACTACTCCACTTGGGAATATTAGCTTCTTTTTGTTCTAAAGCTTTCAGGTGTGCTGTCAAATTGTTAGTGTATTCTCTCTCCACTTTTTTTTTTTTTTTGTAAGCACTTAGGGCTATGAGTTTTCCTCTTAGTACTGCTTTCATAGAGTCCCACAAGTTTTGGTATGATGTGTCCTCATTTTCATTAAATTCTAAAATGTCTTTAATTTCTTCCTTGACCAAGTCATCATTGAGTAGAGCATTGTTCAGTTTCCACATGTATGTGGGCTTTCTGTTGTTTTTGTTGTTATTAAAGACCAGCCTTAGTCCATGGTGGTCTGATAGGGTACACGGGATAATTTCAATCTTTTTGTACCTGTTGAGACCTGTTTTGTGACCAATTATATGGTCTATTTTGGAGAAGGTACGGTGCTGAGAAAAAGTTATATTCTTTTGTTTTCAGATGAAATGTCCTATAGATATCAGTTAAATCCATTTCGTTCATAACTTCTATGAATTTCATTGTGTCTTGGTTTAGTTTTTGTTTCCATGATCTGTCCATTGCTGAGAGTGGGGTGTTGAAATCTCCCACTATTATTGTGTGAAGTGCAATGTATGCTTTGAGCTTTAGCAAAGTTTCTTTTATGTATGTGGGTGCCCTTGCATTTGGGGCATAGATGTTCAGAATTGAGAGTTCTTCTTGGTACATTTTTCCTTTGATGAGTATGCAGTGTCCTCCCTTATCTTTTTTGATTACTTCTGATTGAAAATCAATTTTATTTGATATTAGAATCGCTACTCCAGCTTGTTTCTTGGGACCATTTTCTTGGAAGATTGTTTTCCAACCTTTTACTCTGATGTAGTGTCTGTCTTTTTCACAGAGGTACATTTCCTGTATGCAGCAGAATGTTGGGTCCTGTTTATGCATCCAGTCTGATAGTCCGTGTCTTTTTATTTGTGAATTGAGTCCATTGATATTAAGAGACATTAAGGAAAAATGATTGTTGCTTCCTGTTATTTTTGTTATTAGAGGTGGAATTATGTTTGTGTAGCTATCTTATTTTGGGGTTGTTGGAAGACTACTTTCTTGCTCTTTCTAGTTTGCAGTTTCCCTCCTTGTGTTGGAGTTTTCCATCCATTATTCAAAGTGCTGAATTTGTGGGAAGATATTGTGCAAATTTGGTTTTGTCATGGAATATCTTGGTTTCTCCATCAATAGTGATTGAGAGTTTTGGTGGGTATAGCAGTCTGGGCTGGCATTTGTGTTCTCATAGGGTCTGTATGATATCAATCCAGGAACTTCTGGCTTTTATAGCCTCTGGTGAGAAGTCTGGGGTAATTCTTATAAGGTCTGACTTTATATGTTACTTTGCCTTTTTCCCTTGCTGCTTTTAGTATCTTCTCTTTGTTTTGTATATTTGATGTTTTGATTATTATGTGATGGGAGGTATTTCTTTTTTGGTCTTGTCTATTTGGGGTTCTGTAGGCTTCTTGTATATTTAAGGACATCTCTTTCTTTAGGTTAGGGAAGTTTTCCTTTATAACTTTGTTGAAGATATTTACTGGCCCTTTAAGTTAGGAGTCTTCCCCCTCATCTATACCTATTATCCTTAGGTTTGGCCTTCTCATTGTGTCCTGGATTTCCTGGATGTTTTGTGTTAGTAGCTTTCTACATTTCACATTTTCTTTGACCGTTGTGTCTATGTTTTCCATGGTATTTTCTGCGCATGAACTTCTCTCTTCTATCTCTTGTATTCTGTTGGTGATGCTTGCATCTATGACTCCTGATCTTTTTCCTAGGTTTTCTATCTCCAGAGTTTGAGAGTTCTTTATTGTTTCTACTTTGAGAACTCTTTATTGTTTCTTTATTGTTTCTACTTCAATTTTTAGACACTAGACTGTTTTGTGTAATTCCTTCACCTGTTTGATTGTGTTTTTTTGCATTTCTTTAAGGGCTTCTACCTGTTTACCTGTGTTCTCCTCAAATTCTTTGAGAGTGTTGTTTATGTCCTTTTTAAAGTCCTCTATCATCATCATGAGAAGTAATTTTAATTCTGAATCCTGCTTTTCCGTTGTGATGTGGTGTTCAGTACTTGCTATGGTGAGAGAGTTGGGTTCTGGTGATGCCAAGTAACTTTGGTTTCTGTTGTTTACATTCTTGTGCTTGCCTTTTGCCATTTGGTTAACTCTAGTGCTACCAGCACTTACTGGTTCTGACTGGAGCCTGTCTTTCCAGTTATCTTGGTTGTGTCAGAACTCCTCGGGTTCCAGATGTCTCTGTGATCCTGAGCTCCAGCTTTTCTGGGTACTGTGGCTCCTCTATGATATCTCAGGATATGGTGTCTCCAAGAACCGCTAGGTGTTTGCTGCTCTGAGTGTAGTCGTTCCTCTAGGATGCCTCAGGATATGGTGTCCTCTGCTCTGAGGGCAGTGGCCTCTCAAGGATGTCTGCAGCTCTGAGGGCAGTGGCTGCTCTGGGATGCCACCGGACCTGGTTTCCACAGGGGAGCAGATGAGCTGGGTGTCTGCTCCAGTCACCGGGTTCTGGGCGAGGGGCAGAAGGGGAGTGGTATTCCGCAGGGGTGGGATCTGGATGCCAGGTATGCTCTGGGGGCTCCCCACTGACAGTTGTGCCTCTAGAGCCTAGGGCGGTGTGGGGGTGCTCCTACCTGCAGCTCTGCGGGCCGTGGCCTCTTTAGGATGCCTCTGGATGCAGTTTCCACTGTATATAATCTTTAATGTGTAGATTTCTACCAATACTGTGGTCATCAGAACTCACACATGAATGACCCAATAATATTCACTTATAGCAGTTCAAAGAATTCCATAATCTGAATGTCCAAATACTTTCACATGTATTTTATAAACTAGCCCTCAAAGACTATAAAACACAAAGCAGTGCAATTATCTGATATCGATATTCATTTTAGTTATGTTTCCTATCACCATGGCAATATACCAGAAACAAATTAAGGACAGAAATATTTGTTTTGATTCATGATCTTGGAGAGATTTTAGTCCATTATGTGAGGAATGCAAATCGGAGCAGCTCAGCCCATGGTGGTAGGATAATACAGTGGGTGATCCTTCTTATATCATAACTGATCAGAAAGCACAAAACAAAAATTAGTGCCAAGAGTGGTATACCATTTAAAGTCACACTCCTGGTAACCTACCTCCACCAGTTAGCCTCATCTCATAACACTTTCATACCCTTCAAAACAGTGCAAGAAGCCCCAAAACAAGAAACTAAACAGCAGTCTGTAAGGAACATTTTCCATCCAAACTTTAAGGAGTACGATCTTCAATTTCCCTTCAGCCAAAGTCCAGACTAGGCTAAGATTTTGTCTGGATAGGCTAAAGAATGAGTGAAGTTTCTACAGTAGTGAAGACATTATTTTGTTTTTTACATATCTATTATACAAAGTAATGGTTTTACTATGACAATTTTGTACATGCCTATGACATATTTTGAAGATATTGACCCCCCTATAGCCCTCTCGTGTGCTTCCTTCCTTTCCCCTTGTTCGTTTTCTCTTCTCTAATATTGCCTCTCACACATTTTAATTTTGTGTAGTTGTTTTTATTTGCATAAAGATGTGGGTAATATTTATATGTCTAAGTTTGGATTATTTCTTAACATAATATTCTTCTATTTTTCCATTTTCCTGCAAACAAAATTTTGTGCCAACATCATGCTGTTTTTCTTACTACTTTTCTTCAGAACGATTTCAAATCAGGTACTAAGCTACATCCACTGTTGTTCATATTATCCAGGATTGCCCAGTTATTCAGTGCTTTTATGATTCCATGATTTTCTAGTTTTGTGAAGAATCATATTGTTATTGGCAAGATTTTAATCTGGCTCTGAACGCTCTACCATTTTTAATGCATTTTCCACACAAATTGAAATAAGATTATGAAGGAACATAAGATAATATTTATTATATATTATTATGTTATTACTTGTTAATTCACAATAATGAGCAATATAATAGAAATGAAGGATTACGAAAAAAAGAAGTCCAGGTTTACTATACATTGAAAGAGATACAACCCAAACAGCACTTGATAGTGTATATATAACAAATGAGTAAAGAAACAAAAACTAGCTTTCACTATATATCCTTATAATGAACTAAGTGTATACATAGTCAAACATGCATATTGTAGACATTCAATAACTACCTGTTGACTATTTGAATAAAAGTTGAATGAGGTACCTACCCATCATCAAGCAGTGGGAAATGAAATGATATAGAAACTTTCTTTTCTGTAATAAGCAATCTTACATATATTTTATCATAAACTTTATAAAATAGGTGTCATCTATCTTCATTTTCTCAATGAAGAAACAAAATCCAAAAGATCTTAATAAAATATAGCAAACTCAGACAAGTCACAAGTGTAAAAGCCATGACCTGAACTCTGTTTTTTCTGCCCCTCCCCTTTACCTACTGTACTCCTAATATAAGGTACAGGATGATTGCAAAGATGCAAACCAATGCACATCTTAGCAAAACAAGGCTGCTCATATACAGGAAAACAGGAGCAGTAAGACAACACTCTATGCTATGGTTCTCAATTTTTGACATTTTGCAAATGTTCATGCCTATAAGTTAAACACCCTTATTGCTTTAAATCTAACAATGAGAGGTAGGCCAAGATAGAAATCTAGACACATATACAAAGACAAACATACACACACGCATGAACTAAGGTGAGAGAGAATTGCTTTAGTCTCTAAGGAAAATTCTCAAGGAACAGAATAGTCACTTATTAAGTCATTATGCTTACCGCTACTTTTGGGATCAGTAACAGACCTTTTTTTATACTCAGATATTTTTTTTCAGAAATAAATCCAGAGAGGTAAAGCAAGTTCCCTGAACTTAAATACCAAGGCAATGTATATAATGCCTCTAGCAAGAATACAGAAGCAGAACTATTTAAAGGTTTGAAAGAACACAGTCTTACCCCAGTTGGCAGCAAGGATCATTTGTTAGATAGTGACCCCGACTTTATGTTTCTAACTATCCCATCATACAACAATGTCCTTTCAGCTACAATTCCTCAGAAGGAATACTGAGAGATAGCTTCCCCCTCTCCTCCTATTCACCTGTATTTCTCAACCAATCTAAAACTCATAATTCACATGTGTTTTTGTTATCATCATCCCACAAACATTTTTGAGTATATAGTACTTACCAAATTCTATAATACTTAATTTACAAATAATATATGTGTGTGGATAGACATACGTGTATGTAATGATAATTAATGAAATAAACAGAGCAAAAATTAGAAAGAGAGCAAGGAGGGGTATATTGGAGGGTTTCTAGGGAGAAAAGGAAGGAGGAAAATGATGTAATTGTATTATAATCTCAAAAATAAAAGAAATAAATAAAATATGAAAAATTTTAACAACAGTAATAAATTAAGTATTGTTTTTAATCATTCTCATTGTGTTGGGGAGGGACTTAAAAATGAAAAATCTTACTTGAGGTCCCATAATTGCTTAGCAAAGAAACATGTTCTCCTACCATGACTGCTGATAGGCACTGGTACCTTGTACATTGGCCTCAAACCTTGGATGATGACAATGACTTGGGAGAGTCTCCCTGTCTCTTACCTGTCTATATCCTGTAACAGTGGCTTTTGCCAGCAGATGACAGCAGCTAAAAAGAAAAAAAAAACATTAAGATCAAGGTTGCTTAGCATCTGTATTCACTTGTTATCTGAAATATACACTGACTGGCTGACAGAGATGATGATCTAGAGATGGTTTACTCTGTATCGTGCTCTGTTTTTATCTTTAAAAAGGATGAATGATCAATCCTGATGCCTGCCTTGAGGTGCCTACCCTTTAGACAAATGATAGTGGCATGTATACATAGTTTAACTGCACCATCAATTTGTGGGAAAATCAGATAAATGTGATCTCAAATACACTAAAGCAAAGAAAGAACATTTTGTATCATTTGGAGGTTAGGTTAAAAAAAAAAGTGTGAGGAAGATTTATAAGTTTCAAGTTGAGAATATCATCTGTTTGGAAAGATGATGCCCAAGGATATTTTGTACTAATTTTTTTTACTGCATGGAGTTGGTCAATTGCAGAACCCACTTTACAAACATGAAACAAGGAAAGAAACAAGTAATATATGTAAGAAATCTTCATATTTCTCATGTTGAGAAAAGGCTTAGAAGAAATTAAAGCCTGAATAGGCACATACATTGAATGTCACTGCTAAATAAGGTCTTGTGTTTATTAAACAAAGAAGGAAAGAATAAAATGAGAGACAATGAGGAACACTGTTTTATCCTAGGTAGACATGACTGCTGAATGCTACAGTATAGAACAAATCTAATGTGGCTTTTAAATTAATCAATTGTATTATAGCGTCGGAATTGATTTTGCAGCAAAATGTGGCTTTTTAGCATGCATATATTTTATGTGTGAGAATCTGTCAAAGCCCTTTATATTTATTATTTCACATAACCCTCAAAATGACCCCACAACATGTTTTTTTCCTTTATTTAGCAGTATTTTTAGAGATAAGGAAATATTTTACAGTGGGAGGTAACTGGAGGATGTATGGGTGTTGTTCAGAAGATGTTTATCTGGTCCCTGGTTCCTTCCCCTCTATTCTTTTACTAATTATGACATTAAGAATCTCTATTGTTGACAATGTGCTGGTATGTAACCCCTTATATGATAACAATCTTAAGCATTTCTCCATCCTATTTAATTCTCCTTACCCCTAAAAACTTCCAAGAGCTTTCTATTTTGTAGATTTACACACGTGATATTTCATATTATATCTGGTTTCTTTTAATTATCATAAAATTCAAGGTTTGTACATATTACAGCATTTTATAAGAATTTATTTTGGGGCAAAATTATTTTGTATTGCTTACAAATATGATAATATGCTCATTCATTTTCTTGTGGCAATTTGAATTTTAACAGTTTTTTTTCTAGCCATTACCCGACCTCCTGGTCTCTCCTCCCACATTTCCTCATTCTATTCTTCCTCCCTATTGTCTCCAATAGGGTGCACCCCACCACAAAGGCTTCCCCCCTCCCTGGGGCCTCAAGTTTCTTAATTATTGTTATATACATACATATATGTGAATGAGGTGGAAGGTAACTCTTCATTGCTAAAGACATCATATACTTCAAACAGAAGACCTATGGTTTTCTAAGCTGGAACTGATGCTCTCAATGGTTTGGTGCAGCTTCTCTCACTGAGGCCAGACTAGGCAGTCCTCTGTGTTGGGGGCCTCATATCAGCTAGTGTATGCTGCCTGGTTGGTGGCTCAGTGTCTGAGAGATCTCAGGGCCCCAGGTTAGTTGAGACTGCTGGTCTTCCTATGGGGTTTCCCTGTTCTTCTGCTTCTACCATCCTTCCCTTAATTCGACCATGGGGCCCCTAACTTCAGTCCAATAGTTGAGTGTGTTTCTTGTATGCAACAAAATGCTGAATCCTGCTTGCATATCTAGTCTGTTACCTTATGTCTTGTTATTGGGGAATTGAGTCCATTGATGTTGAGAGTTATTAAAGACAGATGATTGTTAGTTCCTGTTATTTTTGTTGTTAGAGGTGGTATTATATGTGTGTTATTCTTTCCTTTGGGCTGTTGTGAGATGATTAATTTCTTTTTTATTTTTTTGAGTAGTTTCTTGCTTTTTCTTTGTTATAGATACCCTCCTTATATTGGAGTTTTCCTTCTAACATCCTCTGTAGGGCTGGATATATATATATATATATATATATATATATATATATATATATATATAGAGAGAGAGAGAGAGAGAGAGAGAGAGAGAGAGAGGAGAGAGAGAGAGAATTTGTTTTTGTCATGGAATATTTTGGTTTCTCAATCTATTGTAATTAAGAGTTTTGCTAGGTATAGTAGCCTGGGCTAGCATTTGTTTTCTCTTAGGATCTGCATGACATTTGTCTAAGATCTTCTGGCTTTTAGGGTCTCCATAAAAAATCTGGTGCAATTCTGACAGATCTGCCTTTATATATTACTTGGGCTTTTTCCCTTACAGCTTTTAATATTTTTTGTTTGTTCTATGCATTTAGTGTTTTGATTATTATATTATGGGAGGATTTTCCTTTCTTGTCCAATATATTTGATGTTCTGTAGGTTTCTTGTACATTTATGGCCATCTCTTTCTTTAGGTTGAGGAAGTTTCTTCTCTGATTTGTTGAAGATAATTTCTGATTCTTTGAGCTGAGAATCTTCACTCTCTCCTAGTCTTATTATTCTTAGGTTTGGTCTTTTCATTGTGTCCTGGATTTTCTGGATGTTTTGGGTTCGGAGCTTTTTATGCTTTATATTTTCTTTTACTGGTGTGTCAATATTATCTACGGTATCTTCTAACCTAAGATTCTCTCTTCTGTCTCATATATTCTGTTGGTGATGCTTGTTATTTGTAGCTCCCCATGTCTTACCTAGGTTTTTCATTTCCAGGGTTGTCTCCATTTGTAATTTCTTTATTGTTTCTACTTTCAGTTTTAGGTCTTAGATAGTTTTGTTCAATTCCTTCACCTGTTTGATTGTGTTTTCCTGTATTTCTTTAAGTGAGTTATTTATATCCTCCTTAAAGGTCTCTATTATGTTTATGAGATGGGATTTTAGGCCAACATTATGCTTTTCAGGTGTGTTGAGGTATCTAGGGCTTGCTGTGGTCGGAGAACTGGGTTTTGATTGTGCCAAAGTACAAGCTACTGATGGCTATATTCTTGTGCTTGCCTCTCACCATCTGGTTATCTCTGGTGTTAACTGGCTCTGGTATCTCTGTCTGGAGCCTCCTATGTCCCTGATTGCAGAAGATCTCCTGGGAGACCTGCAGACTGTGAGGTGTTGATAGGGGTAGATGCACTGATCTGTCCCAGTGGAGGTGCAGACTGGAAGAATGGATTTTGAATTTTATGAAGAATGTCACTACTAATATTAGGGTACATATCTGTTTACATAGAAGCTTTAAATATAGTTTATACCTAAAGCATATTCAATTTTATTAAAGAACATCTTTCTTATATGCCCTGCCAGGAAAATATAAACATTTCTGTGTCCTTTTATCAATTTACTATTAAGTTGATAATCCAGCATATCATATTCATTGGTTATTTCTTTAAGCTACAACTTAAAACAATATTAAAATTTTAGACTGTCAATATCAATAGACTCTAAATTCTTTGCTACTCTTACCAGTTCCATGAAAGTTCCTAATAATGTTAATATACACTACATATTCTGTTCACTAAAAATAGTATATCATATTTTACATAAATATATCATAAGTGGAGGCCTAACTTCTCAATTTAGACACATATAAAATCTTTCTAAGTCCAGAGCTGTCTGTCCATATATACAGAGTCAGAAATATGCGACTGTCTTTATATAAAATATTTGGTAAGTGCATGAACTGCAAATCTCTCTGATTTCATTAGACAGGAACTGTACCACTGTAAACAAGTTTTTCATTTAATCATTTGTCTTGTTATCCTCATCCCCAAACTTTGTGTAATTGTGACATTTAGTTCATTAAAATGAGAATAAATGAGTTAATACATATGCAAAAAACCTAGCATAATACCTATTATAATGCATTATTATCTATGATTGTATATAATGTCTATTACTAGCTACATTGCCTAATACAGAAAATTGTACTGGCTGTTGGAAAATGTAAACTGTTATTAGTTCCAGCAATTTCTAGGCCATTTAGAATCAGGTTCAAACCCCATATTTTGGAAATACAAATAAATGGATATAACTATATCCATATATTGAAAGAAGTGTTATTCTGTATATCATTCAAAGTAATATACAGAGTTACATACTTCCTTCTAAGGTCCCAGTGGCATTCTTTCTACAAACATAAAGATTATCCCGATATTGGCACAGAAATATGTAAGAGTCTATATAGCCAAAACAGTTCTGAGAAGGAAAACAGAGGTGGTGGCATAACTGTCACTGATTTTTAAATTATATCACAAAAATGCTAATCAAAAGAGTTGTGCTCTGGCATAGTAGTGGGATAAAAAGAAATGGACAAGAGGAACACATTGAGAAGTTCAGAAATAAATTCAAATAGAAAAATCACTTTTGTTGGAAAACAATTCATGACTAAACATACATAATATTCCCTTTACTGTTTCTTCCTACAAAACCTCCTATATACCCTCTTGTTCTATTTCAAATATTTACCTCTTGTTTCTTAATTATTGTTGCATACATACATAGATGTGAATGCGGTAGAAGGTAACTCTTCATTGCTAAAAACATCATATACCTCGACAGGAGACCTAGGGGTTTCTGAGCCGGAACTGACCTTAATGTATCTACCCTGAGTACTAGTTTTCATGGTATCAAATGGCACCTTGAAGATTTCCAAAGGAGGGAGCAACCAACAATAAATACTTTCCAGCTATGACATCTATGAACCATAAAGTATCCAGCATGACACAATAAACCAAAGAGTGCAGTAGTGGCATGTATAACTTGGCAGTAACCAACAATATTTTAGTTGCAATTAAGACAGTCAACAGGAGGAAAACCATGACTGGAACCAGGCAACTACACAGTAATAGTGAAGTCAAGGATCTCAGAGAATCTACAACCACCATGTTACTAACTAGCATATTCTCCAACTACATCCTAAGTATTTGTATTTAGACTCACAGATATGTGTATATTTTATCTGTGATATGTTTTTGCTCCTATCAAGGAAAGTTATCCAACACCAGATGTTCAAGTTGCCTCCATATCTCAAGGTATCTAAACCAAGATTATCAGAGTGTGCTCAGCTGTTGTAGGCTATTGTAATCCAAGTCTCATGTCAGGGTATATGGCTCAAGATGGCTGCAAAGCTGATAGCTGCTTTTTGCTAAAAGTCGGCCCCCAACAGCCAAACATTATAATAGTGGAAGATCCAGAAGAGATGTGGGACACCAAGAAATCAAGGCCTTCTAGATACAACAGGGCTGGCACACACATGAACTTACAGATACTGTGACAGCATGCATGGAGCTTGCACAGTTCTGCACCAGATCAAGTCCTAGAGATGAAAAGAGAAGTGTACGTATGTCCCTAATCCAGAAGGTATCTCCAGTTCATAACCATTTGCAAATGAAAACTTAGTAGTTTTCTCCAAGGTAGTTTTATTGAGGAAACAAACCACTGGTATATCTAGCAGTGGGTGGCCAACAGAAAAAAATGCTTAGGTGGCATCTTAGAAGGTTCTTTGTCTGATAATATTAAGTCTGGGCTTGTTTTTTAACCTTGTAAGTCTTTTCCTTGCATATATATTATGGCTTCTGCTTTTAGGTTTCTATGGAATTCCTGTGTGTGAACGAGTGGTTCTCTGCTTTTATATGTGCTTCTTGTGGGTTTCCTTTGTTTCTTTTTTATGTTTCATTGTTTTGGTTATTCTGATTTGGTTTATTTATTTATTTTATTATTATCCACTAGGGATAGTAATGAGAAACAGAAAGGAGGTAAATCTGGCTGGGAGGGGCGGTGCTGGTAGGAGTAGAGAGAAAGAGGAAACAGTAATCAGAATATATTATATGGGGAAAAACTACTCTCAATTTAAAAAATCCTCTGGCCACCAAACTAGATATAAATCAATGAGGGCTATATCAATCTAAAAAGATTATGTATACTAAAGAAAACAGTTAACAAAAATATTTTTGAAACCATACAATAGGTAAGGGGCTAGTGTCCAGAATTTGAAAAGAACTCACATGAATCAATAGTATAAAAATGAATAATTCAAGTTGTGAATGGATGAAGGCATCTCTCAAAAGTAGACAAGAAATGTGGCTGACAAGATGGTGTCATCGGCAAAAGAACTTGCTGCCCCACTCTCCCAGCCTGAGTTTACATACCAGAAGCCACATGAAAATGCCCAATGTAGTAAGCAAATCTGTATTCCATGACTCCCACAATGAGAATTGTTTAAAAGATTGCAGTCTGGCTATCTGAATACCTCAATGAAACAACAAAAGCAAGAGAGGTGTTGCCTCAGTAAGATGGACGGTGAGAACTGACACTTGAGCAGTGTTTTGGGACCTCCAGATAGCGTCTTGCACTGTCTACTGTCTCTCTCATCACACACAGACAATAATAGCAATAAATACAAAGACATCAAATTTCTAGCTCATATATTTAAAACATCCTCAATGTAACTCATTACCAAGGAAATGCCAAACAAAACACCTATGCACTACCCCACTTATCTGTGAACATGAACATTATCAATAAAGAAAGACATAAAAATGCAGTTAAGGAAATAGGAATGTACAAAAGTCAAGGGAAGCAGTATGAAATTTTCTAAAGAAATGCAAAAGTACATGAACCAGGATTCCCTCTTTCATCCACAAACCCTAAATAAGTGAGCTCACTCTGAAAAATATTTAACTCATGCTTATTGCATATTACTCACATTAGCCAAGATATGGAGGCAATTTGAACATCTGGTGTTGGATAACTATGTAAACTGATATATATGGAAAAGCTGTGAAGTAGCTGAGATAAGCCAGACACAAAACAAAACTAACACATGATCTAGCATGCTCAAACTAAAAGAGTGAAATACATAGTGATACAGAATAATAATGGTTATAAGAAAAAGGGTTGGTGAAGAATTGTATATATGAAGGTCTGAAGACAGAAGGTCTGAAGACAGAAAGTAGTATTTATTATATATATGTATGTGCATGTGTGTGTGTATGTGAACAATCAACGATTCTAGAATACAACACAAAGACTATAAATGATAAAATTGTAATGTATTTGGCCTTCATGTTATAGCTGCCTATCCTACAAAATTAAAAACTAAGTAACTTGGGGGTTGGAGGGTCATTAAGAGAACTGGAGGACCCAGGTTGGGTTTCCAGCAACAATAGTCTGTAATTGCAGTTGCAGAGGAAGAGGATCTGCTGCCCTCTTCTGGCCCCCTTGGGCACTGCATGCATGTGGTGCATTACACACACAGGGAAAACATCCATACATGCAAAACAAAAATAAACCAATCTAAAACGGAAGTAATGCGAGAAGTGGCTATATTCATATTATTATTTCAAATAATAACTACTTTACTATCTATATCTATCTCCATATTAGTATTTTATTTGTTTTCCAATAGAGTCTTGTATCCCAAGTTGGACTTGAATTCCCTTATTTCTAATAATCCAGCTTTTGCCTCTCAAGTGCTATGATTATAGTATACATCACATACCAGCTTTAAGTGGTGCTAGGAAGAAAACACGGGACTTCAGGTAGGTGAGGAAAGTACTCTATCAAATAAACTATATCCTTAGTCCTAAAGTACATGTGCACTCGTGCGCCCATGCGTCCTTCTCTCTCTCTCTCTCTCTCTCTCTCTCTCTCTCTCTCTCTGTCTCTCTCTCTCTCTGTGTATCTTCATGCTTAATTGCTCCAACAAAAAGTTAAAAGTGAGTACTTCATGGAAGAGAGTTTATTGCTCACAGCTACAAGAACTGAAACTCCAAGACAAGAAGTTCTCTCCTGCTTTCCCTTTGGCAAAGAAACCCTTGGTTGTGTCACAACATAGCAGAGAAACATAGGTAAGCTGTTGAAGGAGTTGTATAGAGAGCCAGGAATCCAGGATCACGTGTTTGAGCATGCCAATTTGTAAGGACAACTTAGTTCCATGAAGTAAGTCACTATGCAAGAGCAGGATTGACATCTTTTGAGGGTTAACTACACTTTACCTCTGCTGAGCTAATCATTTCATCCCAGATCACTTTTCTTTTCTTCTACTTTCTCTCTTTTTCCTTTTATCTCATTTAGTCAACTTGCTTTTGATTTTCAAAAGAATATTCATTCCGAGTTCCCTTTCCTCCCTCTAACCCTTCTTGATCTTGTTAACTCTTAATTCATGGCCTCGTTTTTTTTTTTTTTTTAATGTTATATTTAGTCCATTTAGTGATGTATGTACTTAGTCCATTTAGTGTTACTTCTATTTATATCAGAGCTGACCACTTGATATTGGATAGGCAATAGGGGTGCTTGTCCCTGAGGAAGACCATTTCTCCTACTCCTAAGCTTCCTTAGTTTACTCCACATTTTTAAGGAGACTCTACCATCCCTCAACAATGCCACACTGACAGCCAATCTTCCAGTCCATGAGAGCCCCTGGGACAAACATATCAGCTCTGTTAATTATCACCTTGCTAAAGTCCATTTAGTTTCAGAATGAACTTGCTTCTTACAAGAAACTTGTACTCACATATGGAGTCTCCTGTGTTGCATCCTTATAACAAAATGGATTCATAATTCTTTCTTTCCTTTTTGAGATTATAATACAAATATATCACATCTCTCTTCATTTTCCTCCTTCCCATTTCTCCTGCATACTCATCCTTGCTATCTTTCAAATGTATGGCTTCCTTCACATAAAAACCTAGCAAACGCCACAGAGATAGTGAAGTGATGAATCTTGGAGGAGAACATCTAACTTTCCTGGATAATTTCCAGCATAATTTGTTAACTACATTCTAAATATTTGCCCTTATACCCACACTTAGGGAAACTTCTCTTTCCAATCTATGGAGAACATTACAGAAAACCACAAAAATGCCAGATTGTGGAGTTCATTTAAAATGGATAAATCCATAAAACAAACTGCATACCTAAGGCCAAGGGAATATTACAGAAGAGGGCAAGGAAAGACTGCAAGAGCCAGAGGATCAGAAAGTTTGCTGTGCAACTGGCCCTCTTAGTAACATCAAAAGCTACACCAGCATGGCTGCCTAAACATGAGCTGAAAAAGGATGACACCAACAGACATGCTAAAGTGGTTTGAGGGAAACCCTCGAGGCCTTGATCCTGCACAAAGAATGATAGGCAACTAAAAAATACTGAGTGTGGAAGAAATTGTCTTCCCCAGGAAACTGCACAACAACTGGATATTCAGTTAGCCCTGAAAACATCCATATGAGATTTTTAGACTGATATACATATATATTTAGGAATATATCTATATATGCACATATTCATGATTATATTTGCTTTATTAACCATTTCATACACAAATACTGTATTTACATCATTTCCATGCCACTTCTTCTTGTCCAACTACTCCCATGTTCCACACCAAATTCATGACCATGTGTATGTGTGTATGTATATGTGTGTGTGTGTGTATATATATATATATATATATATATATATATGAATGGTGGATTGAGTCTACTTATTGGTACTTATATGGATGTATTTATTTAAGGCCAACCACTTTGGATTGTATAACCTATCAGAAGACTATTCCCGGAGAAGATGATTCATCCATCTTTGAATACACATTAATTGCCTGAAGATATAATTTAAGGGTGGGGACTTGTGAAATTACCCCATCCATGTTGAAATGTCAACTGAAAACCAATTAATTTTTTATCATTATCTGTAACCTGTGTGTTTGCCTTTGGTGTAACTGTTAGACTGCATTGTGGTTAGGTAGGACCATATAACTAATTTCATTCTGGTAACTTGGATGTGAATAGAAGAAATGTGTTTAATTTTCAGATTTTTTGTGTAAAGTCTCTCCTTTGCTTTCTCATTCTATCCCTATTTACTCATTTCATCTTAAATTTAGAAGACAAGAACTCCTAGGAAAGGGTGGATAAAGGTTTAGTTTAAGAACCATCATAGGAGAAGTTGCCTATTAAAACATTTAGTTGGACTATATTGTAAGAGAAAACTTAACGTTTTACTATATTAAGTCTCTAACAAGTTGAAATTGTTTTTTGGAAAGCAATTAACCTTTAAAAGTGATATAATTATTTAATTTTTGTCTTCAATGCTTGGTCGGTTAAAATAGAAGGGAAATCAGCTGAAATGTACCAGTTGGAGTATGAAGTTCATTTCAAACCTAGGGTTTTCTTTCTAGCTTTTTACAAACTGGCAAACCCAAATGACTAGGGTGAGACCATTGAAGCATGCAGGGTGGCAGCTATATAACACAGTCATTCTTACCCTTGTGCTGGGCTGCCCCCAAGAGTGAGGCATTCACAAACTTAGTTCACTACATGGTTTATAGCATTACTACATATCTGGGCCTTGATGGCCATATCACCCTCTTCTCTGCCTTATATCTTGATAGCAATAAAGACCTAGGCAACATGGAGGTGAGGCAGTACGTGTGTGTGTGTCTGTGTGTGTGTCTGTGTGTGTGTATGGTGTGTGCTGGTTTGTATAAATGCAAATACACATGGAGACCAGAGGTTAACATTGGGTGTCTTCCTCAATTGATCTCCACCTTAGTTTTATCAACTGAGCCATCTCCTCAGGATCAGACCACTTTCTGTTACTTTGTTCAGGTATCAATTTGATGCTTCCTAAAGCAAGTGGGCTGACATCCTTGAGCCTCAGTTTCCTTTTCTGAAGAAAAGAGTATGGTTGTTCTCTGTTTTTTCTCAACATAATATTTTTATTGATTATTTGGGAATTTCACACAATACACCCCAATGACACTCATTTTCCATTCTTCCTAGGTCCACTCTTCCACCCTTGTGCTTCCCCCCCCCAACACAAAAGAAAAAATATGCCAAGTACAATATATGATATCCATTTACTCATTGGAACATTATGCAACTCCCAAAGGCCAGCTCCTTAAAGATAACTTGAGGTTTTTTTTTTTTTTTTTTTTTTTTGCATGCTACCCCCACCCTCCCCTACCAGAAACCACCAACTGTGAAGAGTTTCAATATTTTTATCACAATTTTATGGACTCTCTTGAATGGCTTCCTGTCTAGACTGTTTCTTTTTTGGGAAGGGGATGGGGCAGTTTGTTGAAGAAGCCTTCAATGTCTCATTCTCAACTATGAATATGAAGTCATCAGTACCACTGCAAACAGAAGCTTCCATGCCCATAAGTTTATTCTCAAAGTTGCTGAGGTGAACAAGTGCTTTACTAACTAATGCTTTTCTCATTCCTTGAGCACATAACTTATTCTCTTCTGCATTTCTAGATGTCTATAGGTACCTATGTGAGAGATATATGCCTATGGATTTTAAAACCTAAGCTGGTTTCACATCTGGTTTCACACACTTGCTCTTCAGAGGAAAAGGAGGCCACCTGTATTCTGGTTCTGCCAATTTCTTTCTCTGGCTAAGCTAGTTGAACTTCTCTAACTCTGCCATAAAGATAATTTTCTCTGCCATGATTTCCTAGTTGGAATTAACTTACCCTTTGATTTAGCTTGCTGGATGTCTCTATCTCAGGGACATCTGTTCAATGGCCATGTTTGAGTAGGAAGAGGCTTGAGGGCCATAATTTTGGGATTTACTGCTAGGACAAGCATAAGAAACTCGAGAAATCTAACACTCTGCATATATGATGTATCACTTACACACAGAATACATATACGCTCATTGTAACCCTTGCAAAAATATACCCTCTAGGATTTCAGTAGACGTAAATTATAGGCTTATTGTTACAAATCTCCCAGTTCTATTAAGTAAGGTTCTTATGAATGTTATTTTCAATAAGAGAATTACTGGGAAAGGAGAAGGAATCTAGAGGATGGAAGAGAGCCAGAGTTGAGTCAAAGGGTGGGACTCAGAGATCTTAAATCACGGGACATGAAAAGAAGGAAAAGGAAGACAAAAGCACCTTCACAAACACATGGAAAAAGAAATATAACTAAAGTTGTATCAAAGAAAACTTGAGACTGTTGTGTTGTGGACAGTAAATAGGAAGAAGACAGTGTGAAAGTCAAGATGTATGTGTAGAAGGCTACAACTTAGACAAAACAAGACACATGAAAGCAGAATGGCTAAACTTACTGAGACAGGCATTGCAATGAGGACCATAGATTGTGAGCCTTGTCTGAGACTGGAATAGTCTTCTCTCTCAGTGACTGCAGGGCCATTCTTAGTTTCTGGGGTGCTGTCAGATAACATAAAGGCCTGTTGATAAGCTTACTGCAGCTTTCATCCCTTTAGGTTTGCTATGGTGTGAAATTAAGTGGAGAAATAAGAAACAGAGCAGTTTACTTTTAATACGGGTGGTTTTTATGTATGAGAGGAGGTTTGAAGCCAAGGCTCATATAGTCCACTGAACAACCCTATTTGAAGGTTCATTTGTAATTTCAGTTTCACGGTGTCTCCAAAAATATTCTTATTTATTTCCCCTGTGGTCTGTTTGTTTTTTTTTTAAATTATACTTTAGTAACATTTATAAATTTGACTAAATAATTGGGTATGTCATAACATTTCCTATATGTGTATATGATATTTTGATCATCAGTCTTCTATTATAGCCCACTCTCATCCCCACTATTCTCCTTTGTCTACCTCTAAGCCCTCCTTATACTTTCATCTATGCTTCTCTTCTTTTCTATAGTCATCATATGTCCATAGCTCCTCAGCTTGAGGTGGGACTCTATGAGGACTTCTTCCCATTGATATTGGAATGTGTGCCAGCCTAATCCTCTGATGGTCTTATGTATGTACTCACAGCCATTTGGGTTCATATGTACAATAGCCCTGCTCTACCCAGAAACCAACTGTTTTACAGCAGGCTCCTAGCTGAAGAATTATTGATAATTGATGTCTGCTTGGTCTTGGGGTAGGAAGAGAGTCAGCTTTTTTTTCCTATACAGTCCCTGATAGGCTATCAATGTTACTTTACATACATGACTACATCAGTAGCGTTAAACTTTAAAAAGAGTACATAAAGTTGGGAAGAAAAAAAGTGTGTGGGGAGTACAGGAGGAGTTGGAGGGGAAAGAGCTTGGGGTAGATTTGATCAAAACATTATATTCGTACATGAAACTCTCAACAAAATTAGAGAAAACTAAAAAAGTATAGCTGTGACTAACTGCAGCTTCTTGAAAGTTTTCTAGCTCTGCTGTCAGAATAATAGAGAAACAATTAAAAGAAATAGGGATCAAATTAGCAGGTAGGGTAGGGGGCCTGTGTTAATTTGTCACGATCCATCACAGTGTGTCTGTTTTTGACCCAAGGAATCAGATAACACTAATCATTTATGGCAAAGTAACATGAAGAAAGTCAGTAATTGGATATCTGGTGGCATCATGCTGCTATCCACATTTCCTGGACCAACTCTAGATGATGCTAGTGGGAAATAGGAAATACATGTAAATTAGACCAGTCCACCCACTGTTGCTCCTCTTCTTATCCCCATGGTTACAAGCTGCCTAGTTAATGCCAATTCTTCAAAGCACAAGGACCCCCCCCCCTCAAGAAAATGAATCCCAAGTGAGTCCCCATACTATTATTGCTGGGCTGATTGCATAAGGCAAGTAAGCTTGATATACTGAAGTCACTGGGGCTCAAGATGAATAGACAGTGCTGGAATTTAAATATCTACTCCTAACCTTGGTCAAATCTCTTTTTTTCTATATTCTTTCTCTTTCTTTCCTGTCTTCTTTGTCCCTTCTCTTTTCATGTGCACTTCTGCAAATAGTTGGATTATTTACATACCCATAGTATACTATCATGGTTGACTCACAGCCATATTATAATATATATAAACAAAATAAACAACTGTGAAACTACCACCTAGTAACAAAATTAAATCTACGCATGTACCCCTGCTTATGTTATCCCCTCGCCCTCTTTCCTGTTACCAGAAGTAACAGATGTCTGGTATTATATATTTATTGTTTTAACTAATTTGTCTGTCTGTCTGTCTGTCTGTCTGTCTGTCTGTCTGTCGGTATGTGTTATGTCCTTTGCCCCTTTATCAAAAGCAAATGTTTAAATAGCTCTAGTCCTTACCTATGTCTTCTGTCAAAAAAATACCCTCAAAACAATATTTACCTCAGAGTATTTTTGTGCAGGTCATGTGCTTTATTGCATACATAGCAGCTAAAGAAACACTTAGAATATGAATAAGAATATGAATACCAACTACTTTTGGTAGTGGTGGTAGTAGTGGTGGGATGGAGTAGGGTGGGGTGGTGGAGGAAGTAGAGGTGATGGTAATACTCTGGTGCTCCCTCGGCTGTCTTTTCCCTTCTGCATGAAATCATGAACATCTCCTCTACGACACAATATTTTGTCTGTTGTTTTTTTTCCCCCAATTCTTAGTTTCCTCTTCATTCCCACACACCTATTCATACCTGTATTCTAGCTTGTTCTTATGCTAACAACAAGTCTGTTTGCTTTTAAAAAAGTGGTTCTCAATATTAGTGGTCCTTACTATTTTGAGCACACTTAAAAACCCCTGGGAACCTTAAAAGTTCCAATCTAAGCTCTATGCTATACCAATTAAGTGGGATCTCTAAGGGAAAGATAGGCATCAGCATTTTTAATGTTCTCCTGGTGATTTTAATGCACAGCCTATGATAGGTCCTACCTAGGCCTTAGTGCAAAAGTTGTGGAATTCTGGCCGGAAAGTCAAATTCAATTATTTGTTTTTATAAATCAAGTGCTACCAGTCAAATTGACTTTATTCATATTTATATATGGTTAATTTTATACTATAATATATAGTGAGTGACATCAGAGAGACTTTCTCTGGCAGCTAATTAAGCAGATTCAGAGAACCACAGCCAAATATTAGGAAGAGGGAGAGAGAGAGAGAGAGAGAGAGAGAGAGAGAGAGAGAGAGAGAGAGAACTCAAATTGGAGACCTCCATAAGTTTCTCCCCTTGGATATCAGGGAACCCCGCAGAAGAGGAGGATGAACTGTAGAAGCCAATAGGGTTGAGGAGAACATGGTCCATTTCGTCAACTAAGCCAGGCTCATAGGGGTTCATAGAGACTGAAGCAGCAATCACAGAACATGCATGTGTCTGTGCTGGTCCTCTGCATATATGGTCTGGTTGTTTAGCTTGGGATTTTCAGGGAAATCCTGATGATGAAAACGTGCTTACCTCTGACTTGTTTGTCTGCTCTTGGGACCTCTTTCCGTCTATTTGGTTCCTTCATCTAGCCTTGATATGAGGTTTTATGCCTGGTCTTATTGTATCTTATGCTGTTTTAATCAAATGTCCCTGGGAGGCCTGCTCTTTTCTTGGGGAAAAGGAGAAATGGAAGGAGTGGATCTTCTGGAGAGGGGTAATTGGGAGGATTGGGAGGAGTTGAGGGAGGGCATATAGTGATCAGGATATATTGTATGAGAGAAGAATTTTTAAAAAGCCAGTGACAGATACCATGTATCAAGCAAAGTAAAATAATTTGCCTTTGTAAGTTCCACACACAGAACAACTGTATCATTGAAACTTAATATCATTTATTATCTGAAAAATTGTAGGAAAAAAACATGTGTTAACCTCAATCTTAGAAACTAACGAAGTACAGGATCATGTCATATATACCTACCTCTTCATTTCTTGCCCTTGTCATGTGTTGTGCTCTGCTCACAGTTGTTAAGAAGTTGCCCAAGGAATAGACAGAAATAAAAATGAAAGTGTTTGAAGGTTTTGTTTTGTTTTGGGACCTCTGACATTCAGTGGCTTTTGAAGAATCCCAGTCCCCTAACTGTTTGGGACACAATGAATGGAGAACCCTGGAAATATGAAGTCTGAGATGGTAGGTAATTTTCTTCCCTGTGTTGACTGTTAGAACCCTGTGCCAGCTTCCTCACTATGGCCATCTGGAACACTGCTGTTTTAGGATCTTTAATTGGTTTTCCTTGTGATCTGTTTAATTTTAAAAATGAACTGAGTGACTTTTGGAGATCTCTCACACACTTCACATTCATATTGTACTCTGCCTCCCCTTACTAAGCTGTTTTATGTTTCAATTATTCCTGTCAGTATCAGAAATGCCAGAGAGAAATATTTGAGGTGGAAGAAAGATTGATTTCAGCTCAAGGTTTCAGTGGGTTCAATCCGTCAGCTGTCTCCATTGTTTTGGGATATGGTAAGGCAGAAGAGTTTTAGCAAGGTATAGTCAAGCAAAGGTGCCCAGCTCATGATAGCTGGGAAGAAAGGAGAAAGGGGGGAATACAGAAGTTATGGAGAAAGACAGAGACATAGAGAATGATAGAGAAAGTGAGATAACATATTTCTACTTCTTTTTCACCACTTTCCAATAATGCCATCAAATTATCAAGGTACAAATTCATTAATTCACTGACGAGGTCAGAATCCTTATGATTCAGTCAATTCATAAGAAGTCCACCAAATGAGCCTTTTGGAGGATGCTTCAAAACAAAATCATACCACAGTGGTTTGAAATTAAAATTTAAAAATTGTACTTTTCAAAAATTTCAAAAATATGTTCTACAACCTATTCTGATTACGGTTTCTCATCCTCATGTCCTTTCAGAGCTTCCCTACCTCCTCTCCCATCCAACCCCATGCCCTTTTTCTTTTATTTCTCTAGAATACAGGCCAAAAGATCCAGAATAGAATTAAAAACAAAACAAAACAGAAACAGACACGCACACTCTCTCTCAACACACACCAGAAAAACACAAAATCAGAAGCCATAATATACAAGCAAAATGCCAGTAAGATAAATATGGGCCAAAATATTGACTTTCTACTGCTAGGCCTGGGACTTGCCCATAAGTGTTAATGCTGATATTTTTGAGTCAAGGAAATCTGAGCATGACTCCTGGCGCTGTAGCCATACCATTGACCCTCTATTTCTGCAGCTGCAAAATGGTCACAGTAATACATAGCATAGAAGGTTTAGACGCACAAATAAGAAAATTCCAGCAAAATAGTGCTGGGAAACAGTAAACACTGAGTTAAATGGAGCTATTTTAGTTTCCATCATCATTATAATGCCTTTTAAGAACAATGGCTGTGTCCTGTAGTTACCCATAGGTACAAGTACTCAAAGAGAAGCACTAAGAGAATCAGGAATATTAATCATACAGGGGTGTTATCTCCTCAGTGGAAGAGATAAGGTCAAATACATGTATTCCATCCAGAAACCTGAAAGTGGATTTTATTAATGACCTGGTGACCTTTTATGCTATCTGTAGGACAGACCATACCCAAGTTTCCTAGAATGGTTATCTTAGACTCTTCCTACCCTAGACCCATCCTTAGGGGAAATGTCACATGTTCTTTATAGCCTGTTGACATCTATGCTATCTTGGTCAGAGATCACACTAGATTTAATTCTTATAGCTATATGACCCACCTTCATGGTCACATGTACTTTGTAAGAGTTTCTATGTAACCACACCTTAAGCTTTATTGTGCACCTGCCATTGGAATGATTGTTGCCTGTGAACCTTTTTTCCAAATTTTACTGTGCTTTAAATATGTGACAATGAACAGCTTTAGACTCCCTGAAGTCTGATCCAGGATGACGAAGTCAATCTGCACTGGATTTTTATTCTTATCTCTTTACAGATCACTGCCTGCATTTGATACCTGCAGAGATCCCCCTCACCTCCCATTTTTGCAAGTACTCCTTCTCTGTATCATACAAAGCAACTTGCAAGATACATTAATTCCTTGAAATGTTTCATCTTAAGTAGAGTGTAAGCCATTGATGCCAAGCTCCACCTTGCCTTACACTCTCCATTGCCTATATCAAAGTTTCTGAATGTTAATTAAGGTCACATATCAAAAAGAGACATTGACACGTAACATATACAAGCCTTGGGGCTATCTAAAATTAATTCATGTACATTATCCAAATGATAAATAACTATCAAAATCTCTACCTGTAAAATGCATATACTTTTATGTAGAGAAAAGAATTACTATGGTGGTACTTCAAAAGTGTTTGTCTTAACAGTTCTAAATTGCCAAAAATGGTACTCAAATGAACATTCAGAGAAAAAGAGAACAAAAAGACATTCTACAGCTAAAAACCATTTTGCCTGATTCAATGTTGGATCAGGCTGACAGGCTGCTGTGTAGCTTGGGAATAATGCAGTGTGGTTTGAAAATGTAATTGTTTATATTTATAAAACACCATTGTACAGGGACTTCCAACATGTCTGGACAAAGCTACTTTCACTGATTTATTTAACACTGTCCTCAGGAGGATAAATGAAATAGGCACTTTTACCAGTGAGATACAGCTGTGGGGCAGGATAAAACCCAGTTCAACAGTAATCAGCACAAAATCTGAGATCCTGATTAAAGGTTATGTTTCTGAGTACTTAAGGCAGATAGCAAAACTTAAGAAAACTTGCTTCCCCCAGATTCTACCTGTTCTTTGCATGACTGCTCTTTGTATGCCTTTTGTCTGACCACTACCCAATTCTACAATAAGGAATGCATTTTTTAAGCATGCTGTTACTTTAAATTTGTATTGAATTAACAGTTGTATAATGCAAAAATGAACATGTTAAAATATTATTGGGATAGGGAATTAGCATAAAGGTAGAGTGCTTGCCTAGCATGCACATGATCCTGAGTTTAACGGTCAACACTATATAACAAAAAGAAAAACCAAAGCCTAGACTGACTGAGATATAACTCACGTCCAAATCTCATTGTTTAGCAATGCAATTTCCGCATATGCATCGTTTGAAAAGATCACCACAGTTGTAGTAACAGACACATACATCATTCAAGTATCTGTGTTGCTTTGTGTGACATCTGCCCTCTCAGAAAATTTTGCCATGCACATAATAGTCACATGGGATTAATGAGTGACAAAGCATAATATGGGCCATTACCTAAAAGATTTGTGTTCACCTAGAGCTCATTAAATTCTAACTAAAGAGTATTTTTAGAATTGGGGGAAGGGCAACAAGACAAGCAATCTGTAATGAGATTCTTCTTTGATTGCTGTGTTATTTTTCTCTTGTTACAGAATGTCATGAGATTCTGTGAGTATCGGTGATTTTAAGGCAAACCAATTAAATAAAACTAAGAACTTTCAGAAGATTCAAAGAAAGCACTTGCCATATGCTGGTATTTCAGGGGCTCCTGCTCAAATTTATAACACTAGAGTGTAAAAGTGAGTATGGATAAAAGTGGCCTTATACAATTTAGGTGAAAGAAAAATCACTGGGTATGGCTGAGAAGAGCTCTGGTACAGGTTTTCTTGAGTACAGATACCCACTGGATGTGTGACAAATAAGTCTGGTTTTATCACATGCAACCAATTATTTCTCTGTTCCCTGGTATTCTATTCTACCTGGCCTCTTGATCCACACCCTTATTCATTGACTACTACTAATATTAATCATATTGGGGGGAATACCAACGGAGGCACAAGGAGATTCATGAACACATGTCTTTCTTGGAAAAAAAGCATGCCGGCCTGAGATGGAATCTTCAAAGAACTATTGCCAGGTGATTTTGTGGAGGTAAACCTATAATTTTCCTCAATTACAAACCAAATTCTATCCGCTGTAAAAAGATGCTACTTTGGATGGAAGTGTTAACCTTCATGGTGGATTGAGATGGCAGCCCTCTGGAGAGATATTGGCTATGTTTGTCCTTAGATGTGGCATATTAGTACAAAGGATAATCTCTCAGGGATGGATTCCTAAGAACTGGTGAAGGTTTACAGTTACATGTTTAAGGATACATAGTAGTAAGCAGCACAGAAAAAAAAAGCATAATAAAGGACTTCAGTATAAGATAAAGGCAGAGTATAAGCACTTTCTCTATTCCCCTCAAAATGAGTTAACAAGAGTGAAGCCGGTAGGCTAACTGGAGATCTTCACTTCTCCCTCCTCTCCTCTAGATCCAATCTACCAGTCTTACCCCAGCACTATTGTAGAACACCCAATATGGCCACCCCTCTCTCCCTCCCTGTCTCTGTCTCCAGCGCATCATGCACATCTCCTAAAACCTTTCTTCCCAATGCATCCCATTGTACTAGCCCTCAATGGAAATCAGGCATCCCCTAGGACCTGACCAGCAAAGCCTGCCTGACATGCAAGGAAGCCAGTAAAGCAGGCAGGGCAGCTTTAGATCTTTGCTACCCTGTCCTCTCCTGCAAATCCAATTCTGGAGTCTCATCTCTAGCTCTGTAGCAGACTACCTGTAGGAGAAGTATGGCCTCTGCTCACTCTCTACCTCATTTTGAGTAAACTAATCAGATCCTGGTGGACTTAGCCTTCTGTAGAGAAATTATGTTTTGGATATTTTATTTATTTACATTTCAGATGTTATCCCCTTTCCCCGTACCCCCACACAATCCCCCTATCCCACCCTATCCTCCTTCATTTTGCTTTTATACCATTTTCATTTCATGCAAGTATTAAGGTCAGTTCTTGGTTGGATAGGTAAGATTCTTCACAGAGCCTTACCAACCTAAAACATAAGTGCATTGCTTTTGATAATGCATATTCCATGATGAGTAAGGAAGGCATTCTTGTCAGAATGACCTAAGACAGGCTCAGTCTTGTTTGTGCAATAAAAAGGGGGAGAGATGTAGAGAGCTTTGGGGCTATAGAGGAATTTTAATCCAGAAATATGGCTGCTATGGCAAGAGATCATATCTAAAGTCCTTCTAGGTCTGTGTGATCTGCCTAGAATGACACATCTTCAATCCCTTTGGTTAGAATACAGACATGCCCTTAAAACCCACCTTTAGCCTCACACAATGAAGGTAAAATTAGTTTGTAGAAAGAAGCTGCTATATTTGAAACTGCTGTTTAATCAAGGGGCAGACAAAGTGACAAATTAGAGAAAGATTTGACAGAATGAGTCAGAGATAGGATACACCCGACTCTTAAGAGACATACAGGAAAGGCTACTTAAGAGCACTGAAAAGAGGGAGAGCAGGTCAGGTCAGTGCAGTGCAGTGGAACTGCATTGAATTGAACTGAGTTGTGTTCAGTCAGTTGAGGCAGTTGAGTTGAGTTCAGTGAGTTGGTGCAGTGGAGTTTGCTTTGTGCAGTTCAGTGCAAGTCAGCAGAGGCAGCTGAAGCCAGAGAATGAGGAGCCAGGACATTAGAACAATTTGTCAGAGGTAGTTTGAGGCCAAACAGAACAATTTAGTGAGAAGCCAGTTTGAATCAGCCAGCTTGGAGCGAAGTTTGAGCCAGAGCAGCCAATTTGAACCAGACAGCCAGAGTTCAGAAAGAATGAGAAAGGGTGAGGTTATTCATCAGTAAACTTCCAAGATGACAATTACATTCGGTAAATAAAAGTTACTGTTACAGCCCTTCTTCTAAATTATAGCTCATTTCAATTCCTAAGTTTATGTTCCCAATACCTAGAAAAACATTCTACCTGATGTTCCAAGTGAACACACCTGGTAGTATGCCAGAAGAATGTTCTACCAGGCAACCTACAGCCAATATAGTCTCCTTAACAACCAGAGAAGGCAACAGAAACCAAGTAACAAAGCATCTACCCAACAAAGACAAGACTAGCTATCAGAACTTAAAATTATAATCATCTCAAACCTAGATGCCTAGACCAAAATATAAAAATAAAATCAATAACTGCCAAGACAATGCATCTCCACTAGAGCCTAACACCTTACCAAGTAGTCTCTGAGTATTAGACAAAAATCATGTTATCACCTTAATAGACATAGACATAGGCCTTTGACAAAATCCAGCAATAATTTCATGATAAAAGTCTTGAAGCAATTACGGACAGATGAAATATGTTCAAATATATTGAAGGTTATGTATGACAAAGTGATATTCAGTATTATGCTAAATGGAGAAGATCTAGAAACATTTCCAGTAAGATCAGGAAAAAGACATTTCTGTTCACTTGCTCTATGCTTACTCAATATAGTGCTTAACATTTTAGGTAGAGCATTAACACAAGAGAAAAACTTAAATATTATACAAATAAGAAAGGAAAGTTGAAAATATCCTAATTTTAGAAGATATGATTCTATATATGAGACCCTAAAGCAGTGGTTCTCAACTTGTAGGTTGCAACTTCATTGGGGGTTGCATATTAGATATTTACATTATGATTCCTAACAGTAGCAGAACTACAATTATGAAGTAGCAACTAACAGCATTAGGAAGGCTAAGAACCACTCCAAAATAATGCTAAGAAAAACAGTTTGAGCTGATAAGCACTTTCAGCAAAGTGGTAGACTACAAAATTAGCATACAGGCTGGAAAGATTGCTTATCAGTTAGGATCACTGGCTACTCTTCAAGAGTTGTATTCCCAGCATCCACATACTGGCTCACAACTATCTGTAATGCCAGTCTCAGGGGGCTCATGTGCTCATTTGGCCTCTATGAGTACTGTATACAACATAATGCATAATTATGCACACAGACAAAACATCCATACATGTAAAATTAAGAGAATAATTTAAAATCAAAACAAAATTAACATACAACATTCTGTGACCTTTCTATGTACCAATGACACACATACTGAGAAAGAAACGAGAGAAAGAAGCTCATCCATAATTGTCTGAAAACTCCTTTGGATAAATTTAATGAAAGAAGCAAAAGACCTTTAGGTTAAAATCTTTAAAACACTAAAGAAACACATTGAGAAGGAGAATAGACAACAATTGATAATGCTCATGAATTGGAAGAACTATTATTGTGAAAATGTCCACCTTATCAAATGCAACCTACAGATTTAATCTAATTCCAGTAATAATTTTTAAAAGCCTCAATACTGTTCTTCAGAGAAATAGGAAATCATGCTAAGATTCTTATGGAAACACGAAGGACCCTAGATAGCAATGGAAATTCTATGCAGAAATGATAAAGCTGGAGGTATTACTGTACCTGACTTATTGTTATACTACAAACCAATGGTAACAAACGCAGTGAGTACTACTCGTAGGAAAACAGAAACATAATTCAGTGGAACAAAAACAAAGACCCAGAAAAAATCTCATGCAGCTTCAGCCAACTTATTTTAAGGAGAGAAAACAAAAATTCACACTGGAGGAAAAAAAAACACCCTCTTTTAAGAAATGGGGCTAGGAATATTGGAAATCCATCTGTAAGAGAATGAATTCAGATGCCTCTGTCTCTGTATAAAAAAATAATTCCAAATGAACCACATATCTCAATGTAGGACTGCAGTTGATCAGGATATAAATCCAATATCTCTCAAATATATCCTTATGAAACAAAAAAGAAAACAACCAATGGAGTGAGAAATCAGCCTTCAGAATATAAAAAATAAAAACATTGCCAGCTATATATCCAACAGATGATTAATACCTAAAATAGGAAAAGGTTTTCAAAACAAAACATGAAGAGGTTAGAAAACCAACTCAACAAATAGGTTCATAAAACGAAGAGACAGTTTTCAAAAGAAGAAACACAATGCTCCTGTCTTGGTTAAGGCTACTATTGCTATGATGAAACACCATGACCAAAAGCACCCTGAGGAAAAAGGAACTCACTTCACTTACAGTTTCATTTAACAGTTCAGCATCAAAAAAATATGGGCAAAAATTCAAGCAGGGCAGAAAACTGGAGGAGAACTGCTGTTTGCTGGCTCGCTCCTAATGGAATGCTCACACTGCTGTCTTATAAAATACAGGACCCCCAAACAGGGATAGCACCACCCATCATGGGCTGCCCCCACCCCCATCAACCACTATTATAGAAAATGCTCTACAGGCTTGCTTACAGCTTAATCTTATGAAGGCATTTTCTCAATTGAGGTTCCCACCTCTCACATGACTCTGGCCTGAATCATGTTAACTTAAGATTAGAGAGTACAATTTACAACTTGTCAACTTGACACATAACACTTTTTAAGACACAACCTTTCCTTTTTTTGTTTCAGTCCCCAAGATCTCAGATTAATAAATAGCACAAACATATTAAAATGTCGAAGAACATATTAAAATGTCAAAGTCCCACAGTCTTTACCCGTTCAAACAGTTTCATAGTTTGGTCTCTGTAAAAAATAAAATCCCAAATTTCTTTTAAAATCGAAAATATCTTTTAAGAATTCAAATTCTTTCAACTGTGGCCTCCTATAATTTCAAAAATGAGTCGAATACTGACTTACTTCAAGGAGGAAGAACTAAGACAGACTCATGGTCTAAGCAAATCAAAACCGCACTCCATCAGTGCAAATAATTCAGTGTCTAATGTCTGGGATTTACTCACAATTTTTTTTTGCCTCCTCCTGTGGGAAGAAAAAAGGCTTGGGGATCCTGCGGTTCCTCCTGCCATGCTGTGGGTAGTCGGCTGGGAACGCTCTGGGTTTCTCCAGCTGGAAGTTGGGCCTGGCTGTTCATTAACTAAAAGTCTCTCCCTGGCTCCTCACGGTTCCTCATAGCGGTGCAGCCCCAACACACGAGGAAGCCCTTGGGTTTCCAAAACTGGTTTATTCACATGGCAGATCGTGGACGGATCTGGATGCATACCCCCTCAAACCCAGGATCGACCTGAGTTAAAAGGGGAGGGGAGAAGGGGGAGGGGCTGGGGAGGAATGTTTAATCGGCTCCACCTCTGGCCTTCAGGTACCTCATTAGTATGTAAATCTCTCTAGGGCCTGTTCGTTCCCTCCACCTGTGTACATGACTGAAGGGTGGAGGTGGAATGGAGATTAGACCTCGTGTTTGGCCCGACATCCTCCAAGTGGCTTGGGTCACTTCTCCAGCTCTGCCCTCTGCAGCACACACAGCTTGTCTACTACACTTTGGCAGGGTCCACTCTACAGCTGCTACTGTTCCTGGTAGTTATTCCATGGTACTGGCATCTCCAAAATAGTGGGGTCTTCTACTGAAACTGGGCTGTTATTACATCAATAACAGTGGCCAGCCTCTGATGGTCTGCACAACCCCTTCAAGCCTTCAAAACCAGCACCACATGGGTGACTCTTACAGTGTAACATTTGGCTGACAGCTTGAGGAACAACCTTGGCCACCTCTGAATATTCCATGTGCTGACTTTGAGGAAAAACTTCCCAGAAGTGTTCACCTCCTTGATGCTGGCCTCTTACTTTTCAGTCGCAGCTAATTTGGCAGCTCCAGTTACCCAGCATGAGTTGTCCCAGCAAAGCAAAGATTACACTTTAGTGGTTTTGCTTTCCTGCTGATCATACTTGATTCTTTAGCTCCAGCTAAACAGACACCGTAGGTTCTTCACACAAATGCTCTGATAGTCTTTGCTTTCCTTTGAAACTTCAAACACCAGGCCTTGTTATGTGCATTGTTTTCAATACTCTTATGTTCCAAGCTCCTATAGAACAGCTCTTTAAGCTCTCCACACTCCTCAGTGGCTTTTCTATCCAACGTTCCAAAGTTCTTCTACACTCCTCCCCAGAACATGGTCAGGTCTGTCACCAAAATATCTGACAATCCTGGTATCAATTTGTTTTCCTTAGGGCTGATATTGCTGCAATCAAACATCATGACCAAAAGCAATTTATGAGGAATGGGTTTATTTCACACACAGTTCCATGTAACAAATCAGTATCAAAAGCAGTGAAGGCCCAAACTTAAGCAGGGCAGGAACCTGAAGGAACAGGAGTGCCACTTACTGGCTTACTCCCTGTGGCTTTCTCAGCCTGCTTTCTTATAGAAGAACCTAAGACCACCAGACCAAGGAGTGGCCCCACCCACAATGGGCCACTCCTCCATCAATCACTAATTAAGAAAATGCCCTACAGGCTTGCTTTCAGCCCAATCTTGTGGAGGTATTTTCTTATATGCCCTCCTCTCAAATGACTATAGCCAGTGTCGAGTTGATATAAAATTAATGAGCACAGTCATTAAACACACAGAAAATATCTAATTTCACTATCTTTCAGAGAAATTGAAAGTAGTACATTGAGATTCCCTTCCTTTCTTATCAGAATGGCAGTTGTTAAGACTACAGATAACAACAAATAATGTTAAAGAATGTCTATGAAATGGTCCTCCTATATACCAATAGTGGAAATGTAGACTAGTCCACATACAATGGAGGTCATTATGGAGATTATTTTTCCAAAATATTAATGACAGACCTTCGTATAACCCAACCATATGACTCTTATTTATCTTAAGACTCTAAGTGAACATATAATGGGGACAGGACACAGCAGCTAAATTATGGAACCACCATAGATGTCCACAAGAAATGAATGGATAATAATAAAGTGGCAATGTACACAAAAATGTAGTGTTTTTGACATGAGGTTGGTAGTATATTCTCTTCCTGTCACCTATCAGGGAACTACTCATGCTGTAGAAAAATTTGGGGGTGGGGAAAGCACTTCTTCTACAAAGTAAAACAAACCTCTTATATTGATATCCATAGCTTTTGGGATAAAGAGGGGGAAACATAATATATCCCCATTAGAGAAAGAAGGAACTATTAGGGTTGGCTTATTTTGACTTCTGTCTTAGTAGAGTCTCCAAACAGCATTCCTTTTTCAGTAGTCTTAGTGAGAAATATAAAAGGTCACAAAAGTGGGAATTTGACAAGTCAACTTACCTTGTATTTCAAGTAAAATATTTTTAATATCCAATTATTTTTCTTCTTTATAGCATAAATAAAACTATATATAGGAGAATAAGTATATACTACATATATTGTTATAAATATATATCATTTACATATAAATTATAAGTATACTGTATATTATAAATATATGTTTATATGTAATATAAATATATTAGAAATATAAAATAACTATACATTGTTATTTGTATCATGTGTTACAAAGGATAAGACCATCAATGGTTTGATATGTCCTCTGTATACAAGAATAGCACTTATTTTGGTACCTTTTTTTTTTTTACCATTTACAAGTATTTCTGTAGTATTTATTGTATGTAAGAAGCAATTTTAAGAGGTGTCGATCACCTTATTTAGTCTTTACAACAAAAGATATACATTATGGGAAACTGAGGCATGGAGAGCTTAAAGAAACTACCATATAGGATAAGGTGAATAATATAGGCAACCTTTAAATCCAGGTGAATTCAGCTCCAACATTTCCTGCCCTTAGGTCCTATTCTCTAATATTTCACTGTGTACTTGGAAATAAAGTAGGCATTGATGGTTTTTAAAAAAGATTTTGATGGTCTTGTGTGATGGCTAAGTCGTTAAAAGTTATTGTTGCTCTTCCAGAAAACTCTGATTTGGTTCTTGGCACCCATGTAGAGGTTCATGTGCATCCGTAATTCCAGTTTCAGAAGAAGCAATGCCATCTTCTGACCTCTATGAGCACTGTACACAAATGGTGCACAGTCATGCATATAGGCAAAACATTCAGACACATAAATAAATATTTTTTTAAAGTAGGTTGAGCCACACAACCTGCCTTGAAGTACCAGGTTGACATTTGTCTTTCAGGTAAGGCAGGAATTTGAGGCATAAACTTGCAATCCTTTTTGCTAGGTGATTAGGCTACACAGGATCAACCTGTATCAGCCCATTGTCTAACAAAGCCTCATGGATTCACAAGAATATATAGTTTCCTGGCTGGAAAGACAGAAACTTCTTTAGCAGAGTTAAATGTGGGAGAAGATGCTTAAGACTGATATTCCTTTCTCAATACCATCACTACAATGTGGGGACTTTCTTACTGTTACCAAGCAACTAAAAACTATTTGCTGTCGCTTCCTGTTGGAAAAAAAAAGTAGATGGTTTAAATATAGTACAGTTTCAATTGAGAAAAATCATTGTATCAGTAGCTTTTTGAGTTGCAAAGAAGAGAGAGAACTTCACAATCTGCCTTTCTAAAGGAATCATATTAGCTCATATGATTAACAATGTACAGGCAGGTCCTGACTCAGTGATTCATTACGACAGCACCAAGATTTGTTTCCTTGTTTGGTTGGTTGGGTTTTATTCATTCTCACCTGCTTGTTTTAAGAATGCTTCTGTAGTATGTTTTAAGCAATAGATTTTCTTCATTTCATCCAAAGGTCACAGATAGTAGCAGGCAGGTACAACCTTCTACATTCTATTATAGTAGGGATGGGGGAGGAGAGCACCTTTATAACATTCTCAGAAATATTTATGTTCCAAGCTCCTATAGAACAGCTCTTTAAGCTCTCCACACTCCTCAGTGGCTTTTCTATCCAACGTTCCAAAGTTCTTCTACACTCCTCCCCAGAACATGGTCAGGTCTGTCCATAGTTTTGGATATAAGGCTGACTCCTGAGAATGGCACAGAGGCTCTGCCCAAGATGCCTGATGATCCACTTAAACCTGGTTTCCAAGGCTGGGGGAAAATGTTCCCCAAGAAAGTAGACTGAAGAAAGAAAGAAGGAAGATTTCCACATAGAATTTAACCTCAACATTGCCAAAGATTAGAATGAGTGTTTGGAAGGCAAACAACATATGCCTGATGTATTTTATCTGTTCAATCTCTCAATTTTGATGATGAAAATATGTATGCCAATTTGGATGAGGGAAATTAATAAGACCCCATCCTAGATGAAGAGCTACAGGCAACTAATCACTTCAGAGAGATGGAAAATCCATCTTTTCCAGGGATAAGCTTCCTGATAAATTATGCAACTCAAAATGGTCACCCCCTAAATACAGCACATATACATAATATTAAGTACACACACACATGAACACACACACACACACACACAAGAAATGGAGGACTATAAGAGCCGAGGGAAGTGGAGAAGAGATGGAATGTAATACAGTAGTCAAATATAAGATTCTCAAAGGAGTTTTAATTTACAAGGAATAAATATTTTACACAGATAAGCAATCAAAATAGAGAGAAATTGCTTTCTGATGGACAAGTCTTGCAGGATAAAAGAAAGAATGCATGAATGAAGACATTCTAGAGAAATTAAATTAATGTGTAGACTACCAAAATATTTGAGATAAGATGTTATACAAAGAATAGTCAATTATATCATTTAAGCATATGTGTTGGACTAATAGAGAAGCATATAGCAAAGAAGTGTAGTAAATGAACCATTTATAATGAGAAATCTAAAGAGTTGGAGACATCAATGATTTGCTTTTTTTGTCTTGTCTCAGGAGGAGAGGATGCACCTAGCCCTTCCTGCAGAGCCTTAATGTGCCAGGGTTGGGGGATACCCAGGGTGTCCTCCACCCTCCCAAAAAAGAATGGGAGGCATGGGGGAGGTATTGTGGGAGGGGATGAAGGGAGGGAGGGCAGCAATCAGGATGTAATGTGAATAAAAATGTGTAAACTATGAGGGCAGACTCTGAAAGTTTTGACACAATGCCTTCAAAAGTGAAAAAATAACATGTGAAATCATTGTAGATGTATATTGTGACTATGAATAGTACAATGTACCCCATTTTTGATATTTTCTCAAAAAATAGCTATTTAAAGTGGTCTTTCCATACAGAAATAGTAAGTATCTGACTTAATATTTAATGTAAACTAACTTGTCTTAGATATTTTGCAATGTGTACTTTTCAAATCATCATGTTATACTTGATATGCAGCTTTTACCATGGGCAGTGGAGTTGCTGTTCTTCAGTAATAACCCCTCATTATGCTTCTGGAAGCAATATTATATAAGCTCACTGATTCATAACAACAAAAGATATGAAAAACAAAAAGTACTACTTGGAAAAAAGAAGGTAGTAGTGGGAACAGATAATGAGGATGAATATGACTAAAATAAATTATGTACATATATGCAACTGACAAAATAAAAAACTATTATCATATACGACAAACATGATAAGATAGGGTTTAAGAACAGGAAAGAATGAACTATTGCAGGTTAGGGTGTGAATGAATACATACCTGTTAGGCTCAGGCACTTGCACACTTGGTTCTCAGTTGATGATGCTGGTTAAGGAGGTTATGAAAAGTTTCTGCCTTTCTGCAGGACATAGGCCAATGTGGGTAGTCATTGAGCATTCAAAGCTCAATTGCACTGCCAATTCATTCTCAGCGTTGTCTTTGCAGTTCACAAGTTGTATCTCAGCTTCTTGTTCTGGCTACCTACTTCCATGGTGCCCCCAAAATTGTAGACTCTACCTCCCTGAAGCAGTAAGCCAAAATAAACCCTTTCTTTTATAAGTGGCCTTAGTCATGTTAGTGTGTGTGTGTTCGTGTGCATGTGTGTGCATTTGTGTGCTTTTTTTTTAATTACAGCAACAGAAAATTAACTAGGACAGAAAGAAGTAGACTGTTGCTGTGAAGAATCTGAGCATGTGGGTTTCTGAGGATCATGGAAGAACTTTGGATTTGGAACCTGGAGGGACTGTGGATTACAAAAGAGGTCGATAGCTATAAGTACATCTTTACTGGAAAACATAGCAGGAATTTAGAAGATAGCAATGGTCAAAGCTAAGTGGACTGTGGAGGCCTAGCTCAAGAAGTTTAGAGGGGTTCAATATAAGCAACTAGCCTAGAGGTCAATCCTGTGACATTTTGGCAACATATCTAGCTGCCTTTCTTTTTGGTTCTAAGAACTTGCCTAAGGGAAAATTGAAAAGCTGTAGACTAGTCTCTTCGGCAAGAGGACCTTTCAAGATAACAGAACATTGAATCTTTGATGTTGTTGTTATTAATAATGCTTATGTGGGTGTACAATGAAAATGAGCAAGTGGAGCAGAAAGAAATACTAAAGATACAGTCTGGAAAAAGAAAAGTACTGGGAAACTTGATGTTGCAGCCAAGACATGTACTAGCACAGTTAAGGGAGAGCCTCCTGTTCTTCAGTAGAATAGGAAAGATGCCACACAGGTTAGAACCCAAGCATGTTGTGTAAACCAAAATGCCTAAGGAGTTTTTTGGTTCTAGGGGAAAAAAAGCCTCATAAAACATCTGTTAATTTCTTTTGTGGGGACCACAAAAGCTAGCAGCCAAACTTGTTTGTTGTCCAAGTAATAGTGGCCTGGAAGGCAGGAACAAGAGTAAGGGGTTCATGGATTCTTCCTCGGTGAGGTTTTAAACAGTAGCACTGGCAGCTGAGCCATCCAACCTTTAAACTAAAGTCCCAGGGATCGGACTTGGAGCTACAAGATTTGGCTCTTGACCTACTGAGTTTTGTCTCATTCTGGCCCCGTATTTTCTTACTATGCCCCTGCTATCCCCCTTTAGGAAGGAAATGTACATTCTGTGCCATTGTATGTTAGAACTCTGAGATTTGCTTTTTGAGTTTAGGAAGAGCTACAGTTAAGAGATTGCCTCGAACCTTAGAAGAGACATTGGATTTTTAAGTAGAATATTGAGACTATGAAAGGTTATGGGAACTTTTAAAGTTAGACAAAATTCATTATGCATTATGTTATGGTCACGAGTTTATGGGGGCTGTGGGGTGGAATATGTTAGTTTGAAAGAGAAATGTACCCCACAAGCTCATGCACTCGAACACTTGGTAGTACTAGCTGGGGAAAATTGTAAGGATTCCCAGCTACCCTAATGGAAGTATGCCACTGTAGGCAGGATTGACAGTTCAGAGCCTCCTCCGATATCTAGTTCATTCCCTCTTGGGTGTTCCTGGTTGACGACATGACCTCTCAGCTTTCTGTTCTGTCTGCCTGCTGCCTCATTATGATGTACTCTATTCCGCTTGAGCTGCAAACCCAAATAAACTTACTTCTACAAGTTTCCTTCCTCAGGGTATTTGATCACAGTGACAGAAAGTCACCTAATACAAGGGGTCCGGAGACTTTTTTTTTTAAAAAAAAGATAAGTTAATAAATATTCATGGTTTATTGGGCTATGCTTATAACAGCATGAAAGCAGTCATAGACAACGTAGAATGAGCATGGTTGGATTATAGGAAACTTTAATTTATAATCCCAACTGTAGGCTAGATTTGCCTCATAGTTGAGTTTCTTGGTTATTGTTGTAGATGGAAAATAATATGAAATGTGTCAGTATGTAAATGTAAATATATTGGGGCCCTGCTGAGGTTACTACCTTCACTACTATAAATCTTAGTTTTTGCATCTGCAAAATAAGAACAATAGTTACAGGTATCTAAGAGGATTATTATGAAAATTAAAAGAAAATGTGGCACACACAGAAAATTGTCAGCAAAATGTGGCTGCCATTATGATAATTATTAAGCAAAAGCAGTGGGAGTTCAGATGGATAATATTGATTGTAAAGTCAAGAGGATCTAGAATCACCTAGAAGACAAACCTCAAGGCATGTCTCAGGCCTGTGAAAGATTGCCGAGATTAGGCTAATTGGTGCTAGAATATCTGTATTAGACATGTTCAGCAACATCTAATGGGGTGAAGTACTAAACTGAATAAAACCAAGAAAGCATGCTAGCACCAGCCTTTATTGGCCTCTGCTTACTCACTGGAAATGCGCTGGGACCAGCTGCCTCCAGCTCCTCCTGCCATGCATTCCTGTCATGATAGACTGTGACTTTGAACTAGGACTCAAAATGGAGCTTTTCTGTTTTGTGTTGCTTTTGTCATGTGTTTTTGTGGCGACCATGTGTAAAGTAATTAACATGGAAAATATGTATCATGAAATGGTGCTATTGTTGAGATAAACCCATCTATGTGGTATTGGGCCTTAAGAACTGGTTTATTAAAAAGAAATATGGAAATATTTGGAACTTGGGGCTAGAAAAGTTTTTGAATACTGTAAGCAAAGATAAATGGGCAGTTCTGATAAGATCTTTGAAGAGCAGAATGCCAAGAGATAAATGGAAAATAAGTCTGGCTAATGAGGTTTTTTAGGGGAGAACAAATACTCTATCAGGAATTGGGTACCTGTGCTTTAGGGAGCATTCTTTCAAGCAGCAGCAATCAACATCAACACAGACTCATATTCTGAAATGATTGAACTGAGAGAGAATTACCTTTGTATTATATAAAAGTTGAATTTAAAGCATATAAAGGGGAGTGTGATTTAAATGGCAGAAATGTAACTCTATGGTCTTTGTTGTATCATTAAATACTTATTCCAAACTGAAAGCAAGTGAATTTAATATTGAATTAATGGATGTAAGAATCATGATTAATAACTAAGAGAAGCATGGTACTTGATAGTTAATATCAAACATAGGGTTAATATAAAAAAAGAACAAGCTTGTCTTCCCACGAATTCCCCTAAGAGTCAATTTGTTGGATTGGATATTCCCCGAGGCTGATACATTAAAGAACTTCTCAAGTGTAAATAGCTAACTGACATCTGAATTAATCAAAATGCATTTTAACCTTGAGCTTTATCTGATGAGGGTTTATAACCACCATCAGAAGACAATAAACTTGTCCTCATCTCCTGGCATTATTCAATAACTGCAAACAACATTGCTCACAAAGACTCATAGTTTTAAATTAAGAGCTATATGAAGGCTTTTTTGTTAGTTAGAAACTGTTGTCAGAATCCTGAATCAACAAACAAGCACCTACCCAGTCAGATAATGTAGATGCAGTGTATTTTTAGATGTGTCAAGTAATTTTCCCCCAACTCATTAGAAACACAAATGAAATTTCTGAGTCCTAGAAGGAGCTGATTTGTGCTGTGTTTTCTTTATAGACTGCTGTCTAGAAAATGAGTTTCAACCAGTTGCTATGTGAATACCAGTTATTAGAGTGGCTGCTGTGTATGGAGCCTGTGGGAGGTGTAATTAAGTCAGCTAGGCTAATCAGGAGGGGCGTGACTTAAGCATATTTCCAGATAGCACAAAGCTGTAGCAACAGGAAGATATGCTTTGGGGATCATGATGTGGCTCAGTGGCAGAGTGCTTGTCTTGCATGTGTGAGATGCTTGCCTAAATCAGCAGGAGGAGAAAAAGAATGAAAAGGGAAAGGAAAAGATATGCTTTCTTTTCCATTTATCTCAGTTACCAACTACATGACTGGGGCAGATAAGTTAGCTGCTCTGTCTTTATTTATCATCTTTAAATTGAATTTATAATACCCACTTTCTCAATATGCAGTGAACATGAAATGTTAGAAGTGGATATTCCATCTTTTAGTAATATGAGACTTAACTGAGGAACATTTAAGAAATCAAAGTTCCTGTTACAGTGTCTGGCATAAAGGAGGTGTTAACCAACAATTAATTTCCCATTTCCTAAACAGCCACAGAGCCAGATTTTATAGCAAATGATGAAAGACTACATAGTGAATAAAAAACAGCATCATGTGAATCAAAGACTATATAGTCCTCTATTGTGTTACAATAAAATGAATGGAATGGGTGACTACAGTCGTAACTGGCTTCTCACTGAGATGGATAGATAGAATACCCAGAACCATTTAATCTATAGGTTAGAGAACAATAGATAGAGAAAGAAGTTCAAGGAAGCCCAATAATAAAAATAACATATTAGGAAGCAATACCAATAATTTAGTGTGTGTGTACATAAAGTGTAGTTGTGATCAAAGACTAGATAGCATGAGACAGGCACTAAAATATATTTGCCAAAATTTCTCTATTGGTTCTTCAGTGGCCTCATATATGAAACATTTACTTTTAAATGTGGACACTAATTTCTGGAGCATGAGGCCACTGAAGAACCATAAGACAAGATTTCATGGGAAACATTTTTCTTCTGACCAAGTAGTATCTGAACTTTCATAAACATATGGCAAAACTGGACACTGCAAAGGGCGTTTCAGACGTAACCCAAGCTCCCACACTCATCCTAAGTTTGTGATAGTTGATTTGCCAACTTTCTGGTAGAAACTCTCCATATTCTAAATGCTCTGTTTTTCTTCAGAGATCACTACTGTGGTAATAAAATAGAGGTTCTGAATAATGACATCCCAGTCTTCCAGAAAGGATGGTTTATTACATCATTATGAATAAAAGCAAGAGAAGTGACACTGCTCTAGTATTTTGTAGTGTGAACAAAATGGAGATGATGAGGGTAAGCTCAACCAAATACTTCTCCCTTCCTACAGTGTTATCCAGTGTCTAATGTATAGTTATGTCTTCATGGGAGTATGCTCAGAGAGACAGAACTAGAATTCTGGAATATGGAAAAAAGCAGTTATTTATTGCAGGTACCATGCTTCAGGTTATGCGTGGGGGTAGATTAGGAAATTAAGACCTTAGGTATATGAGAATTTTATTACATCTCTAGATAGATAATAGAAATAAAGGGGGATGCCAGGTAATGTTGAGGAAAGCTATCTAGGGAGAGTGATATTCAGTACGCCCACTATGATTTATACTGGGGTACTGATGTTACATAAGGATAATATTAGTTTCTCTCAGAGTACTCAGAGGTGATTGGGATACAAAGGATTAATGCTACTTCTCCCCTCAGGAAACTTCTGTGTAAGCTAAACAGCAATTTCTTCACTTCAACTGAGAAGCGGCTGTCAAGTAGACTAGAAGACTCATGTCACATGACCAGCAAAAAATTCTGAAACAAAATTTCAATAGGAAAGTAAGTACAACCAAATTACATGGAGACCACAAAGGAAGAAAGAGAATGGGTTGATATCACAATAGCTGATCATACAAATAGGGATGCCCTGGTAACATAATCCCATTTCAGGAGTGAACCTATCCAAATGATATGCAGGTCAGTATCCTATCACCGAGATTAAGAATATCAATGCTTTATGTTTATTTTATTCCTTCTCTTTATAGACTTTATAAAAACCATTCTGATATTCATTTTTTCTCTGACTTATGATGAGGACCTACCTTGCTGGATAGCATCAATCATATAACAAATTTATCTCCCTAATGCATTTTTGGTTTAGACCGAAGGATGTCTAAAGCTTTTTACAGTATTACAGTGTACCTTTGAGCATGTTATGTATTAATTTTTGTCTATGGATTCTAATTAGTTTCTCTAAGTCCAATTAATTTTAATTTCTAAGGACAATCTTTTGTAACTCTTTTATGTTTACTAATCTGTCATTCCAGTTGACAGTGTATAGTGCATGATGCCTCTATAACAAATATTTTTAATGATAATATGCTTGCTGGTCAGTAATAGGTACAGAATTATTACAAATTTCAATTTCTTTGCTCTGTCAGGCTACTTAATTAAATGACATCATGTAAAAGAGGTCATTTATTGAGGATAATTCATCAAGAGATTTCCAGAAGTGAAAACTGAACTGAACTTTTTACACAGAATTGAGTACTTTCTCTTAGACACTGCAAAGTTCAAAGGTATTTTTTTTCTTGCAGTAAAATTTTTGAATCAGAAATTTTAAAGTTACCCATCTTGAAAAGAGAGCCCACAGTGATAAATAGTTGGTCTTACATTAAGTTATGTACTGAATGTTCCTATTGACATTCAAGACCACATGTTGTGGTCAATAAGAAACTGACTAAATGGCCATATGATTTGGAAATGGTGGTGCAGCCTTTTGGTTTTTGTTTCCCTAAAGCTTAATTGATGTTAACTACTTTTTAATCATACTGTTTAGCTATTCACATACCACTTTGCTGATTTTGAATTGGGATGTCATTATTATTAAGTGTTAAAATTTCTTTATATTCTGGATGCAAGTTTATTATCTAACTCATCATTAGCAAGCATTTTTTACCCACATGTTGTTTTTATCCTTCTCTCCCCTCTTCCCTCCCTCTTTTTATTCCTTCCCTCCCTTCTTCCTTCCTTCCTTCCTTCCTTCCTTACTTCCTTCCTTCCTTCTTTCTTTCCTTCCACTCTTTATTTTATTCTGCCTTGCTGTGTCCTGGACTAGCCTTCCCCCAAACTACCGATCTACTGGTCTCAGACTCCCAAGTTCTTTGATTACAGTGTGTATCAATACCTTCCATTTTCTTAATGTTTATGGAAATATTCTTCACTTTTGTAAAGCCTAGTTTATCTTATTTCTTTTATGGCTTGTGCTTTGGTATTAAATAGAGATGTATTCTATGTGACCAAAGGTCATAAAATGTTTGGTTTTTTTTTTTATAGCTTTCATTGGATATTAATGAGACATTCTGAGGTGAAGTCTTTAAAAAGGTATTAGTGCAATTATTTGTTTAAAAGATTTTTTTCTAATTGAGAAGTTGAGCACTTTTTAAAAACTCAATGTCAAACACAAGGTTAATTTCTATGATTAAATCTGTTCCACTACTCCTAATGGTTAGGCTAGTGAAACTTTCACACTATTTTGATATACTGCATTTCTATTTAGATTTTTATGAATAACTTGTCAAGTTCTACAAAAAGTCCTCACTTCTTCTAATCTGTGAGCATAAATTGCCTCTATATTCATGAAAATGTTCTTTAATTACTTTCAACAGTACTTTGTGTTTTTCATTGTACAAGTCTGAAGTTCTCTCTCTTAAATTGTGGTCATATACATGAATTTGTTTCACTTCCATAAATGGATTTTGTTACATTTAAATTTAGGAATGTTTGTTGCAAGTTTATGCAAATATGGTTAAGTTTTCTATATTGATCTTTCATCTTGTCACTTTATAAGTTTTCTAGAAATTTTGCATTTGGGTATTATTTGCATGTTCTTTAAAAATATCCACACTGAAGATGAAGTCACCTAAAAAATAAAGATGTGTTTATTTCTTCCTTCTTCTACCACCCTGAAGAAAATAGAAAAGAAGAAAAAGAACATGACTACAGGTCATTTGGGTTAGTCCTTTATTATAGAATTAGAAGAGATAGGTGAGGATTCTTTATGAAAATCCTAGACTCACTCAACACTCAAATAACTCTACTTGATAAAGTTTCTCATACAATCCTAGCAATGCTGTGGGGATTTCATAGCACAGTCAGAATATGTGCATTAATATCTCCTTATTATGGTCATTTATGAAGCACTGTTAATATATAGCAAGCTAGTGACAAAGGAACAAACTGCTTGTGAATGTAAGTAGGGATTGGCACAGTGGTTAGTGAGGCACTGATGGATGAAGAGATATTTCTTGGTGCTATAAGATGAGAGCAGTAAGACCCTATCTTGGATTAAGTATTGAAAACTAAGCATAATTCTCAAGGAACAAGACCAAGTGCAATGGCACTTCATGTTTTGAGTAGCTATTAAGGAATATGCAATGACTGATTTCAGAAAATCTATTATGGGGAACTACACCAGCACCAAGAAACAATGAACAAAGAACTGGTAATTACCAACAAACACTGAGCAACAGTGATGTTAACATTTCTAAGAAGTTGTGCCTTTCTAGCACATCATTTCATTTTTTTTTGCAGAAGCATCACCTACATCATCTATTTATACATAGAACTGATGTGTGCCAAGAGTACAAGACAAGCAAAAGAACACCCCAGTTCTTGAGTTTTGTGCACAGATGGTGTTAATGTATGCACACAGAATTTTTTAGATGAGTTGGTTCCAAAAGTTCTATGTCATCCCATTTCTTTCCAAGGTCCTCAGTTAGGTAAAAAATAGCCAAAGGTGGTCCATAGGAGTATCGCTTGGTAGCAATTGGCAGTAATTTTAAACAATGAGTCCTAGAAAGTCACAAACTACTGCAGGCTGAATGTCAGTCCTTAGTTGAGTTTGGTCTCTGTTCAAGCAGCAAGAACTTGTTGCTGTTACAGTACCTATGATAGAATACTTTAAACAAATGCCTTTAAATACCTTATTTGGTCATTATCCTAAGCCATTAGATTTAGCCATATATATGTTCAAACCTAAAATAGAAACATTAGTGTAGATATGACTAAGCTTGGATTGGAAGGCTCAAAGTATGTTAACTTCCAGAGAGGCTATTCCTAAAAGAAAGTTGCCAATAATCAATCAGTATTGAGTTCAAATGACCATATAATTTGGTTTGGCAATAGCCAAGAAGTTCAGTATGTTAGGTAAGCAGGGGTCTTCAGATGACAACAAAATATATTTTGTATAAATATATTTTACTGTATAAATGGGTGGCAGAGATTTAGTTCCAGGATGATTGTCATGTGTTAGCACTAGAATCTGATTAATAAATAGAATAGAATCCAGATTATGGTCTCTCGATGACAAGGATGTTGTTGGATATGGTGATGCCACTATGATTGCAAACAAAAGACCTGAACAAGTCACTAAGAAACAGATCAATAAAGAATAGGATAAACGCTTTGGGCTCAGTCCTAGGCACATTAGCTATGGGATTTGGTCCAATAGAATCAACCATAATTTCATCCTTTGGTAGGGATGAGAATCTCAGTACGTTGTGAGGGTTTATTTATTTATTTAATTTATTTGGCTCAGACTGTAGAGAGTCTTGTCTGCAAACTTTTAGAACTCTTGAAGCTCTTGGTCCCAACTATGAAGTTTCTGTGAATTATCTTCATCGCTGTTAGGACAGGATTGGGGAAGGTCTGTCTATCTTTCAACCAATGAGTTCTGGTTGTTCAAATTCCTGGGGATGTAAATGTTCTTGGCTGTTTTTAATGTAGTGCCACAGCAACTCGTTTGTATTTTGAAGTTTATGAAAGTTTACAAATCACTAAGGCCAATGGTGAGAGGGTATGAGTTTACAAAGTGAGCTCCTTTCCTCCTACTAGTAAGCTAGCTACATTTTTTTCCTTGCTGGAGTTCTAGAACGTTTAGCAAGGCAATCTCTTGTGAAGTGACCAGCCTGGTTACAGTAGAGACATAACTGAGTTTCTTGCTGGCGGGCTCTTTTAGCTGGAGTGACAGGCAGGTGGGCTCCCTGCAGTTGTTTAGGTCCATCCTTTGGTAGTGGACGTGTGGGGCCAAGGAAGGACTGGTAATGATTTGTAGAAGCAAACATTGGAACATGACTTTCTGACTGTAGGAGCTCTGGCCTGCCTTTGTGTTTTTTGTCTAGCTGAATGCATTGTGTGATCAAATCTGGGAGGTTGTCCATCATATCTGTGATTTCTTCATCCTGAGTGGGGTCAGCTTGTTCTTTTGGGAACTGGTCTCTCTGATTGGTCTCACTGTAAGTCAAACTTGGAGCATGTACTTGGTAAGCAATAGCATCCTGTGGCGAGATACTGCTTTTGTCAACCATAGCATTCATTGGAGGTGTTGTTTCTTGTGTCATAGGTTCACCAAATGACTGCTGTAACTCAAGAACAAAGTTTTCATATTGTTTCAATAGATTACTCTGGGTGGACTCAGATATGACATCACAATTTTGCATCTGCTGTGACAGGCAGTCAAAAAAGTGTTTGACTCGGGCATCATCTGCAGGATTAGAAATATCCAAAGAGGTCAAATAGGTGGTCACCTGAGCAAGAAAACCTGTGACACTGGCTGGGTTACCATGAAACTGAGGGAGACAGTCACCTGAGTAAGGCCCAGACATCACTGGGGTAGTCAGGGCAGGTACAACTTGCCCTGTTAAAGGAAGCTTATCATCAGTTGGCTGTTGCACTTGTGGCTGCTGAATCAGATTGCTTCCTCTCAAAAAGGAAGTCTCTGCATTTAAGTTTGGTGGAGATTCTGTACACTTCTCCATTGTGTCTCTTGCAATTATGTAGAACTGAATAGAAATTCAGTGTCAGAACCCACTACCAAGGGACAGGCAGTGTTTTGGTTTGGGATCTGAAAGGACAGTGTTGTGTACAAGCAGAAAACAACTATTCAACATCACGACAGAGTGCTAAGAGTTGAGTTGAAGAGATGCCACAAAAGATCCGTTATCTTCTATACATCATTGCTTCTTCTTCATGGAGAATGTCAGTGTTTTACACATTCTGAAGACATACATCACCTTAGGATACATAGAAGAGAGTATTTGAATTAAGCAAATACATATAATAGACACAGTAATTTTCCCTTCCTCTTTCTCTATAAAAATAGATATTAAACTTCACACTAACTCATTGTTCTAAAATGTTTTTTATAATCACTGTCAAAAGATTTTAGATTAGAGTCCAAAATATTCTTAGTGATCTTCCAGACTAACTAGATTTATAAATTCATAGATTAAAAACAGAGACTCGGAGAAACAAAAATGTTTGTCCAAGGTCACCTAGCTAGTTAATATCAGATTTAGGATGCTCATTATGGAAGTGATCCAAAGCAGCACTTCTACTTGAGTGTGAGGATACTTCATGCTCCTGACCACTCAAAACCTGATCTGGGAATAAGAGCATTGATCTCACCAAAGATGTTTGTAGGAATAAAGAAAAACAAGTCTCAGCAAGGACCCACTGCATAACTTTTCATACTTTTGCTAAGATTTCCAATGTGGCTAGAATGTGTATTGTAATCTAAATTGGAATAATCACTGACTGTATTTCACACTAACTACTTCAAGCCTCTATTGCTACCTGATAGCCGAATTCTGTGCTGTTAATTAATTTTTTTCTACCACGTCTTTGTCTAGGGTCACACTTTTGTTGCCATGGAAATAATTAGGACATCGCAAGGAAGATGAAGACATAAGATTGAGAACATCACAAATAAGAACTGCCTGTTCTTAAACATATAAAGATCAAAATGTTCAACATTCCTCCAAGCATTGATAAGTAAATGAAAGTAACCAATTAAAAATTGAAAACTGCTGGGCAGTGGTGGCACACGCCTTTAATCCCAGCACTTGGGAGACAGAAGCAGGCAGATTTCTGAGTTTGAGGCTAGCCTGGTCTACAGAGTGAGGTCCAGGATAGCCAGGGCTACACAGAGAAACCCTGTCTTGAAAAACCCCCAAAATTGAAAATAATCCACAAACATGTGACATATTAATTAGTTTAAACTATTATTTATTTCACTAATTTTGACTAACCTTCCTTGTGAAAGATACAATTTAAATGGGCTTCAATAGGCTACCAGTATTCAAAAATATATTTATCACTGATTCTTTCAAAATATAAGTCTCTCACTAGATAGGCCATGGACCTAGGGATAAACCAAAATCTATTGTTCTGCTATAGGGCTATAACAATAAAATATCTCTTAATGGCATTCTGCTATACTCATAGATTAGTGATTTGCTCTTTCATCATCAGAGAAGCTTCTTCCTGCAGTAGATGAGATCTATAACTGGACAATGTACAGAGAGTGAGGGACTTGGGATGTCAGTCCTAAATGGGATGTCTTAATCAAACTCCTTTTTCAAGGGTTCAGGGAGGTATGGTAGAAGAGGAAGAAAGATTATAAAAGCCAGGGAGATGGTAGACACAAAGGAAATCTTGTCCCTTCAGCTACCACAGATCTGATAAACTCTTGTGGAGATGTATATGTATCACTCCTCTACAGACAAAAATGACCTGGGCCAAATTCAGGCTCAGCCAAAATCTGTAAGACTGAACAAGTTTTTAATCTCTCTGAGAATCATTCTTCTAACTTTAAAGAATTACTCATATACTATAAGCATAGCATTTCTCTCTGCATGTATATATGTTAAGATATGCATGTACAGATGTGTTTATATGTATGCATATGCTCATATATGTGCATGGATCACAGTATTTCTCCTAGGGAACTGTTCATGTTGTATGCATTCCAGGCAGTAAGGTATAGCCTCTGCTGTAAGTCAAGAATGCTTTTTAAATTATAGTTTCTCTCTTGTCTTAACAGTTCTGAAGGCTGTTACCAGAGTATAATATTTCTCATATGCACTATGACTATTTTCACAGTAAAGTAAACAAATATATTCATAAAAAAGAAATGCTTATAACACTTACCTCATAGATTTTGATGTTTGGCTGAAATGAAAGGAGACTGTCACAGCTTCATGTCGGTAGCAAAGGCCCCATAAATGTTAGCAATCATTTCTCTAGGCACATAGTTGTAGCATCTGTGTTTTAAAATTCAAATTTCATCTTTTCAGATTCTTGCAAGGTAACACAGTGCATTACTGTTTATTATATAACATTTCCTGCAGTATCTGGGGAAACATCCCATAATTAAGCCATTAAAATTTCAGCAGGATAAAGAATGTCTGAATATTCATACTCAATTGGCTATAGACAAAATTCATGTCAAATCAGGTCAAGTTTTGTTGCCATCTGGGTTTTAGCAACAAATTAATGAAAAAGTGACTTCCATCTCATAGACCTCTTTGATTTCAGAATTGAAGCAAGATGTGATTGTGGACCTCTAATAAACTTTTTGTTAATTGGAAGGGTATGATTAGAACTTTGCCTTTATGTCTCTGCCTTTTGCCCTTTCTTTCTACCCTCAGCAATTTCTATCTGCGTGAGAGCACCTGATTCTTTACAGAATTATGTATTCGGAGTGGCTTAGCATTTAATTTCCCTAACTTTGTAGCAAAGGTGAAACACTTGCTAAAATTAAAAGCATCAGTCCATGTGAAAATCATACAATGCTATTGTTGTCAGTGGCAAATACTCATGCCTTCAGAGAAAATCTCCCTGATCATTGCATTTGGGAAATTACTTTTTCATGAGGTCATTGGCCTTCTATTGGATCATCCACAGAAAATGCTATTGCAAAGACTGCCAGTCTGAAGGATCTAGCCTTAAAGAGTCAAAGCAGAAGCAAAGCAGAAACTTCAAATGCTTAAACTTTGGACTATCAGACTGATGTGGATGGATTAGATCATATAATAACTGCATAGACTAAAGATTTTGATTAATATGTACATGTTTCAGCTGTGAAAACCATAACAACAAATGGTTTTTGTACATTTTTATGAACCATTTTGTTTATACTCACTTATCTCAAAAACATAGTTAATAGTTCCTCTGGACACAAAACTCTTTGAGATGATATTTGAAGAAATCTCTTTGTGTGGATTGTTAGATCTGGAATGTCCACAAAAAGCACATGCCATAAGGGTTTGGTTTTCAGCTTGGCTCAATTAGAAGGTGTTTCACTCTTTAGCCCCGATTGGATGAAACTTGCTCTGTAGCCAGGGCTGGCTAATTTATGGTCTTCCTGAGTTATCAATATGAAGTGCCAAGAACAGGTATGTACCTCAGTACTTAGTTGGGGTCATTTTTAGAAGTAAAAATATATCTCCCAAAGC